>NW_025765848.1:0-100907 GCF_003918875.1 Haliotis rubra | reverse complement strand
GGTACCAGATCAATGCATATGTGTATAGCCCCAACTTACATCAGCAGCAGGTTGTTTTGTTCCTTTCTACACGTGAGTGGTGCCAGATCACGGCTATGTGTATATTCCCCAACTTACAGCAGCAGCAGGTTGTAAGCTTTAATTCCTTCTACACGGGAGTGGTGCCAGATCAATGGTTATGTGTATAGCCCCAACTTTACAGCAGCAGCAGGTTGTGTTTTGTTCCTTCTACACGTGAGTGGTGCCAGATGAATGGCTATGTATAGCCCCAACCAACAGCAGCAGCAGGTTGTGTTTTTGTTCCCTTCTACACGTGAGTGGTGCCAGATGAATGGCTATGTGTATAGCCCCAACCAACAGCAGCAGCAGGCTGTGCTCTTTGTTCCTTCTACACGTGGGTGGTGCCAGATCAATGGCTATGTGTATTCCAACTAACAGCAGCACAGGTTGTGTTTTGTTCCTTCTAATGTGAGTGATGCCAGATCAATGGCTATGTGTATAGCCCCAACTTACAGCGCAGCAGCAGGTTGTGCTCTTTAGTTCCTTCCTTACACGTGAGTGGTTTAGATCAATGGTTATGTGTATAGCCCCCCAACTTTACAGCAGCAGCAGGTTGTGTTTTGTTCCTCTTACACATGGGTGGTGCCAGATCAATGGTTATGTGTATAGCCCCAACTAACAGCAGCAGCAGGTTGTGTTTTTGTTCCTTCTACACGTGAGTGGTGCCAGATCAATGGTTATGTGCATAGCTCCCCCAACTTACAGCAGCAGCAGGTTGTGTGTTTTTGTTCCTTCTACACACATGTGGGTGGTGCCAGATCAATGGTTATGTATAAAATCTCAACTTACAGCAGCAGCATGTAACCATTACACATTCAACCATTGGCCCAGAAACATGAAAGCATATTCTAATTACCCATCACTTTACATTCCACATCCTTGTCTTATACCTTGCTGTCGTTGTCGTAATTGGTTCTATGTTCAAGATACATGAAGTGATTCGATTTCTAGGAACCCCAAGTGGAAATCGCCCTTGGTGTATATAGTCGATCTCTCTTTGTTTTTCCAGAGAACGCATTTCATTGCTGCCAACGCAGTGGTCATGGTCGCACCACATGTAGAGTTGTCTGGTTTGAAGAGAGTGGCAGTTCCTGGATATAGCGGAGAAAGCAGCCAAGTACCTGCCGTGCCCGACCCTGCCCCGGCAGTCGCTATAAACGACCGGAGCCACCGCTGCAGATCGAAATTGGTTCGGTGGGCAGATGCGTACAAATCGACTATTTTACCATCTTCGAATCTGGCGAAAACCGGCTCGAGAAAGTGCGTCGAGGGGACCTGGTATCGCTCGTGCAGAAGGTAGTCCCGAACGCTCGAGGATTTGTCTCTCTGTCGGGAAACCGCCATTACGGGACACTTTTAGCAGGAATCAAAGGACTTCTACCATGTCGCAGCCATTCCTGTTTGTGTCTCAGGGTCTATACCACCGGATTCCTCGTATATCGCTGGCGACATGTGGAACTTCCTCTGGCTTCCCGAAGAGACAAACAACCAGATCAGATCTCAGCATAGACTTCGTGCGGGATAGCTTGGTTCCTGGCATTGTTCTATATCCATACACCGCACATCTCTAATTGTAGCACTTCCACCAGTGAAACGTAGGGGACACTCTTTGCCTTCCGGACCAGATTTTGTGCAAAACTGAATTGGTGTACCTTATACCCGCATAGCACATGTCATCGTACCGCCATATCCTAAATTAATGTACATTGTGTATTCCTTACCAGCAGTCTAACATATGCGATACTTGCCAACAATTGAGATGAGCATCTTATCTTATTCTTTGGGGCAGCATTGAGCATTTCATACTAACCCTGTGTGTTGCGACCTTGACGTTATAGGCATCTGGAAAGTACAACAACATCAGAGGTATTGCCCGGGTTAAGCATGAGTAGAGCAGTGTGGGAAATTCAGCGATTCCCGCGAATTTCAGGTTTGAAAAAGGAACACACAGTTCCCTTTCGCCCCCGAAGTAAGAAACATTTACATTGTTTTAGATCTAGAATTAGTCTAGAATTCGTACAGTTGCACGAGGTCCTGTAGCTTAGTCCCCAGCGAGTTCACACAACCAGTTCCAGCAATGTGATTTGATTGTTTTATTTCTCTGGAATTGTTGGTCGTTGGTTTTTATCTGGTGGTGGTTACGGGAGTTGTGGGAGGGATGGTATGTGTGCGTAGGCTTTGCGGGAAACAGTGGTTCACGTCTAGAAGGGAGTAGTGTTGGTTTGTGTCTCCACGCTGGACTGGATTCACTGGTGCTGGCCACTGGAGGTAATCGAGGCCTTCTATGGGGTCTTTTCAGGGGTTCTGTGGCGGTTCGTCAACCTTCCGGAACCAACAGAGGGGTTTGAGGGGACTGACTCTTGAAAAGATGTCATGCATATTTCAGTGATGAGTGTCGCTTGAAGGTGAAGCATGAGGTGTCAAGTAGCAGCAGGAGGCCAGGATTGATGTTGATGCCTATGGCGAGTCTAGTTCTCTTCAATTTGGTTTTGGAGCTAGTTGAGGGAGGATGTCAAGGATTTCTTGCAGAGGGAGGTTGGTGGAAGGGCCGATAACGTTACTATCGGTAAACCATGGTGCCTGTGGGATTAGTTTCTTGGTTCAGATGGTTAACCTTTCCGATCCCATGACGGCAAACCATGTCCCCAGAGATTTCCACCTTTCTTTAACCTGTCTGTAACTATCGTCAATATCCACCACCATGCTAGCTGTAGAGAATGGTCAAAGATCATATTCACCACCTACGTAGACAAAAGAACCAGGAAACACATCAAGATCAACAAGATCACTCTTTGAAGGCATCCTTAGACCTGACCATCCAACTACAACGCTCTAATTCACTAAAATGTCTCTGGAGGTCAGCCCCCAGAAACATCACCTCAACAACAACAAAACAACAACAAAAACAAAAACAGAAATAAATGACAGCATCATCACCCAGCCGAACTTCCCATCAATTTTGCACGCAACATATGCCAGAGCCAATAATGAAAATATATACATGAACAAAAAAGCTAGGAATACCAGTCCTCTTACAGAGGCTAAGTCCCTCTCCAACAGCACGCAGCCACAGTAAGACAGAGTTGAACACAGTCATCCACTGCTTGACACCTGATTAGACACAGTTGGATACAGGTATTAATTGTTTGACTCAGTTAGGACACAGTTGGATACAGTTATTCATTGCTTGACACAGAGTTAGACACAGTTGGATACAGGTTATTCATTGTTTGACTCAGTTAGACACAGTTGGATACAGTTATTCATTGCTTGATCTCAGTTAGACATACTAGTTGGACACAGTACTCATTGCATTGCTTTAGACACAGTTAGGCCACGGTTAGGCACAGTTATTCATTGCTTTACTCAGTTAGACAAAGATGGATACAGGTATTCATTGCTTGACTAAGTTAGACTCAGTTAGACACAGTTAGACACAGTTAGACACAGTTAGATCCAGTTATTCATTGTTTGACGCAGATAGACACAGTTGGATACAGGTATTGATTGTTTGACTCAGTTAGACACAGTTGGATACAGTTATTCATTGTTTGACACAGTTAGACACAGTTGGATACAGGTATTTTCATTGTTTGACTCAGTTAGACACAGTTGGATACAGTTATTCATTGCTTGACTCAGTTAGACACAGTTGGATACAGTTATTCATTGTTTTTGACTCAGTTAGCCACAGTTAGATACAGTTATTCATTGCTAGCTACTCAGTTAGACACAGTTAGATACAGGTATTCATTGTTTCAGATGACTCAGTTAGATACAGTTGGATAAAGTTATTCATTTATTGTTTGACGCAGTTAGACACAGTTGGATACAGTTATTCATTGTTTGACTCAGTTAGACACAGTTGGATACAGGTATTCATTGTTTGACTCATGTACCACAGTTAGACACAGTTGGATACAGTTATTCATTGCTTGACTCAGTTGGGCACAGTTAGATACAGTTATTCATTGCTTGACTCAGTTAGACACAGTTGGATACAGTTATTCAGTTATTCATTTTGACTCAGTTAGGCACAGTTAGATACAGTTATTCACTGTTTGACTCAGTTGGATACAGTTAGTCATTGATTGACCTCAGTTAGACACAGTTAGATACAGTTATTCATTGTTTTACTCAGTTAGGCACAGTTAGGTTACAGTTATTGATTGCTTGCAGCTCAGTTAGAGACAGCTGGATACAGGTATTCATGTGACTTTGATTCAGTTAGAAACAGTTGGATACAGTTATTCATTGCTTGACACAGTTAGACACAGTTGGATACAGTTATTCACAGTTTGGACACAGTTAGACACAGTTGGATACAGTTATTCATTGTTTGACTCAGTTAGACACAGTTATTCATTGCACAATTGGATTGACACAGTTAGAAACAGTTAGACACATTGGATACAAGTTCGTTGCTTTAACTCAGTTAGACACTGTTGGATACAGGTATTCATTGCTTGACACACAGTTATACAGATTCACAGTTGGACACACAATTATTCATTGTTTGACTCAGTTAGACACAGTTGGATACAGGTTTCATTGTTTGACTGAGTTAGACACAGTTGGATACAGGTATTCATTGTTTGACTCAGTTAGACACAGTTAGACACAATTAGACACAGTAAGACACAGTTATTCATTGCTTGACTCAGTTAGACACAGTTGGATACAGTTATTCATTGTTTGACTCAGTTAGACACAGTTAGACACAAGTTAGCAACAGTTAGACACAGTTGGATACAGTTATTCACAGTTTGACTCCTTTTTAGACACAGTTGGTTACAGGTATTCATTAGACACAGTTTGACTCAGTTATTAGACACAGTTGGAATACAGTTATTCATTGTTTGACTCAGTTAGACACAGTTGGATACGAATATTCATTGTTTGTTTCAAGTTAGACACAGTTAGACACAGTAGACAGAGACAGTTAGACACAGTTGGATACAGTTATTCATTGTTTGACCTGTTAGACACGAGTTCAAGAACACAGTTTATTCATTAGAAACAGGTTTACAGACTCTCTCCGCTCAGTTTGACTACCGTTGGACACAGTTGGTTACATTGATTCATAGTTTGACTGCAGTTAGACACAGTTAGAGTTATCAATTAGACACAGTTAGACACAGTTACACACAGTTATTACAAGTAGATACAGTTAGACACAGTTAGACACAGTTAGACACAGTTAGGACACAGTTAGACACAAGTAGTTATTCATTGCATTCAGTTTGGGACACAGTTATTCACAGTTAGACACAGTTAGCAACAGTTAGACACAGTTGGACACAGTTATTCATTGCTTGACTCAGTTAGGGACACAGTTGGATACAGTTATTCATTGTTTGTTTGAACACAGTTAGATAATTATTCATTGTTTGACTCAGTTTGACACAGGTACAGTTATTCATTGTTTGACACAGTTAGACACAGTTAGACACAGTTAGAGACAGTTAGACGCAGTTGGATGCAGTTATTCATTGTTTGACTCAGTTACACACAGTTGTATACATGTATTGATTGTTTGACTCAGTTAGACATGCATTGATTAGGACACAGTTAGACACAGTTAGACACAGTTAGACACAGTTGGATACAGTTAGACACAGTTGGATACAGGTATCCATTGTTTGACTCAGTTGAACACAGTTAGATACTGTTATTCATTGTTTGATACAGTTAGACACAGTTAGACACAGTTGGATACAGGTATTCATTGCTTGACTCAGTTAGACATTACACAGTTGGATACAGTTATTCATTGTTTGACCTCAGTTAGACACAGTTGGATACAGGTACTCATTGCATGACTCAGTTAGACACAGTTAGACACAGTTGAATACAGTTATTCATTGCTTTACTCAGTTAGACACAGTTGGATACAGTTATTCATTGTTTGACTCAGTAGTTAGACACAGTTAGACACAGTTAGACACAGTTAGACACAGTTGGATACAGTTATTCATTGTTTGACTCTAGTTAGACACAGTTGGATACAGTTATTCATTGTTTGACTCAGTTAGACACAGTTGGATACAGTTATTCATTGTTTGACTCAGTTAGACACAGTTAGGATACAGTTATTCATTGCTTGACTCAGTTAGACACAGTTGGATACAGTTATTCATTGTTTTACTCAGTTAGTTAGACACAGTTAGGACACAGTTATTCACAGTTTGACCTGTTAGACCAGTTGGATACAGCTATTCATTGTTTGACTCAGTTAGACACAGTTAGATACAGTTATTCATTGCTTGACTCAGTTAGACACAGTTAGATACAGTTATTCATTGTTTGACTCAGTTAGACACAGTTGGATACAGGTATTCATTGCTTGACTCAGTTAGACACAGTTAGACACAGTTATTCATACAGTTATTCATTGTTTACACAGTTAGACACATTGTTGGATACAGTTATTCATTATGACTCTGAGTTAGACACTAAGACACAGTTAGACACAGTTAGACACAGTTATTCATTGTTTGACAGTTAGACACAGTTGGATACAGTTATTCATTGTTTGACACTCAGTTAGACACAGTTGATACAGTTATTCATTGTTTGACTCAGTTAGACACAGTTGGTTACAGGTAGTTCATTGTACTGTTTGACTCAGTTAGACACAGGTTGGATACAGTTATTCATTGTTTGACTCAGTTAGACACAGTTACACACAGTTAGATCACAGTTAGAGCTACAGTTAGACACAGTTGGATACAGTTATTCATTGTTTGACTCAGTTAGATACAGTTGGATACAGTTATTCATTGTTTGACTCAGTTAGACACAGTTAGACACAGTTAGACACAGTTAGACACAGTTGGATACAGTTAGACACAGTTGGATACAGTTATTCATTGTTTGACTCTAGTTAGACACAGTTAGATACAGTTATTCATTGTTTGACTCAGTGACTACAGTTAGACACAGTTGAGACACACAGTTGGATACAGGTATTCATTGCTTGACTCAGTTAGACACACAGTTGGATACAGTTATTCATTGCTTGACTCAGTTAGACACAGTTGGATACAGGTATTCATTGTTTGACCAGTTAGACACAGTTAGATACAGTTGATTCACAGTTACTCAGTTAGACACAGTTGGACACAGTTAGACACTGTTAGACACAGTTAGACACAGTTGGATACAGTTATTCATTGCTGGACTCAGTTAGACACAGTTGGATACAGGTATTTATTGCTTGACTCAGTTAGACACAGTTGGATACAGTTATTCATTGTTTGACTCAGTTAGACACAGTTAGACACAGTTAGACACAGTTAGACACAGTTGAATACAGTTATTCATAGTTTGACTCAGTTAGACACAGTTAGAAACAATTAGACACAGTTAGACACAGTTAGACACAGTTGGACACAGTTGAATACAGTTATTCATAGTTTGACTCAGTTAGACACAGTTAGACACAATTAGACACAGTAAGACACAGCTAGACACAGTGAGACACAGTTGGACACAGTTATTCATTGTTTGACTCAGTTCGACACAGTCAGATACAAGTATTCATTGTCTGACACAGTTAGACACAGTTAGACACAGTTAGCAACAGTTAGGCACAGTTGGATACAGTTATTCATTGCTTGACTCAGTTAGAAACAGTTGGATACAGTTATTCATTGTTTGACTCAGTTAGACACAGTTGGAGACAGGGATTCATTGTTTGACACAGTTAGACACAGTTAGACACAGTTAGAGACAGTTAGACACAGTTGGATGCAGTTATTCATTGTTTGACTCAGTTACACACAGTTGTATACATGTATTGATTGCTTGACTCAGTTAGACACAGTTAGACACAGTTAGACACAGTTGGATACAGTTAGACACAGTTGGATACAGGTATCCATTGTTTGACTCAGTTGAACACAGTTAGATACTGTTATTCATTGTTTGATACAGTTAGACACAGTCAGACACAGTTGGATACAGGTATTCATTGCTTGACTCAGTTAGACACAGTTGGATACAGTTATTCATTGCTTGACTCAGTTAGACACAGTTGGATACAGGTACTCATTGCATGACTCAGTTAGACACAGTTAGACACAGTTGAATACAGTTATTCATTGCTTTACTCAGTTAGACACAGTTGGATACAGTTATTCATTGTTTGACTCAGTTAGACACAGTTAGACATAGTTAGACACAGTTAGAAACAGTTAGAAACAGTTAGACACAGTTAGACACAGTTAGACACAGTCAGACACAGTTGGATAAAGTTATTCATTGTTTGACTCAGTTAGACACAGTTGGATACAGTTATTCATTGTTTGACTCTTTTAGACACAGTTGGTTACAGGTATTCATTGCTTGACTCAGTTAGACACAGTTGGATACAGGTATTCATTGCTTGACTCAGTTAGACATAGTGAGACACAATTATTCATTGTTTGACTCAGTTAGACACAGTTGGATACAGGTATTCATTGTTTGACTCAGTTAGACACAGTTGGATACAGGTATTCATTGTTTTGACACAGTTAGACACAGTTGGATACAGTTATTCATTGCTTGACTCAGTTAGACACAGTTGGAAACATTTATTCATTGTTTGACTCCAGTTGAACACAGTTGGATACAGTTAGACACAGTTAGACACAGTTGGATACAGTTATTCATTGCTTGACTCAGTTAGACACAGTTGGATACATGTACTCATTGCATGACTCAGTTAGACACAGTTAGACACAGTTGAATACAGTTATTCATTGCTTTACTCAGTTAGACACAGTTGGATACAGTTATTCTTGGTTTGACTCAGTTAGACACAGTTAGACACAGTTAGACACAGTTAGACACAGTTAGAAACAGTTAGACACAGTTAGACACAGTTAGACACAGTCAGACACAGTTGGACACAGGTATTCATTGTTTGTCTCAGTTAGACACAGTTGGATACAGTTATTCATTGTTTGACTCAGTTAGGCACAATTGGATACAGGTATTCATTGTTTGACTCTTTTAGACACAGTTGGTTACAGGTATTCATTGCTTGACTCAGTTAGACACAGTTGGATACAGTTATTCATGGTTTGACTCAGTTAGACACAGTAAGACACAGTTAGAGACAGTTAGACACAGTTAGAAACAGTTAGACACAGTTAGACACAGTTAGACACAGTCAGACACAGTTGGATACAGGTATTCATTGTTTGACTCAGTTAGACACAGTTGGATACAGTTATTCATTTTTGGCTCAGTTAGACACAGTTAGACACAGTTAGACACAGTTAGACACAGTTGAATACAGTTATTCATAGTATGACTCAGTTAGACACAGTTAGAAACAATTAGACACAATTAGACACAGTTAGACACAGTTAGACATAGTTGGACACAGTTGAATACAGTTATTCATAGTTTGACTCAGTTAGACACAGTTAGACACAATTAGACACAGTAAGACACAGTTAGACACAGTTAGACACAGTTGGACACAGTTATTCATTGTTTGACTCAGTTCGACACAGTCAGATACAAGTATTCATTGTTTGACACAGTTAGACACAGTTAGACACAGTTAGCAACAGTTAGACACAGTTGGATACAGTTATTCATTGCTTGACTCAGTTAGAAACAGTTGGATACAGTTATTCATTGTTTGACTCAGTTAGACACAGTTGGATACAGTTATTCATTGTTTGACACAGTTAGACACAGTTAGACACAGTTAGAGACAGTTAGACACAGTTGGATGCAGTTATTCATTGTTTGACTCAGTTACACACAGTTGTATACATGCATTGATTGCTTGACTCAGTTAGACACAGTTAGACACAGTTAGACACAGTTGGATACAGTTAGACACAGTCGGATACAGGTATCCATTGTTTGACTCAGTTGAACACAGTTAGATACTGTTATTCATTGTTTGATACAGTTAGACACAGTTAGACACAGTTGGATACAGGTATTCATTGCTTGACTCAGTTAGACACAGTTGGATACAGTTATTCATTGCTTGACTCAGTTAGACACAGTTGGATACAGGTACTCATTGCATGACTCAGTTAGACACAGTTAGACACAGTTGAATACAGTTATTCATTGCTTTACTCAGTTAGACACAGTTGGATACAGTTATTCATTGTTTGACTCAGTTAGACACAGTTAGACATAGTTAGACACAGTTAGAAACAGTTAGAAACAGTTAGACACAGTTAGACACAGTTAGACACAGTCAGACACAGTTGGATACAGTCATTCATTGTTTGACTCAGTTAGACACAGTTGGATACAGTTATTCATTGTTTGACTCTTTTAGACACAGTTGGTTACAGGTATTCATTGCTTGACTCAGTTAGACACAGTTGGATACAGGTATTCATTGCTTGACTCAGTTAGACACAGTTAGACACAATTATTCATTGTTTGACTCAGTTAGACACAGTTGGATACAGGTATTCATTGTTTGACTCAGTTAGACACAGTTCGATACAGGTTTCATTGCTTGACTGAGTTAGACACAGTTGGATACAGGTATTCATTGCTTGACTCAGTTAGACACAGTTAGACACAATTAGACACAGTAAGACACAGTTAGACACAGTTAGACACAGTCAGATACAAGTATTCATTGTTTGACTCAGTTAGAAACAGTTAGACACAGTTAGCAACAGTTAGACACAGTTAGAAACAGTTAGACACAGTTGGATACAGTTATTCATTGTTTGACTCTTTTAGACACAGTTGGTTACAGGTATTCATTGCTTGACTCAGTTATACTCACTTGGATACAGTTATTCATTGTTTGACTCAGTTACACACAGTTAGACACAGTTAGAGACAGTTAGACGCAGTTGGATGCAGTTATTCATTGTTTGACTCAGTTACACACAGTTGTATACATGTATTGATTGCTTGACTCAGTTAGACACAGTTAGACACAATTAGACACAGTAAGACACAGTTAGACACAGTTAGACACAGTTAGACACAGTCAGATACAAGTAGGATTCATTTAGATACATTGTTTGACTCAGTTAGAAACAGTTAGACACAGTTAGCAACAGTTAGACACAGTTGGATACAGTTATTCATTGCTTGACTCAGTTAGAAACAGTTGGATACAGTTATTCATTGTTTGACTCAGTTAGACACAGTTGGATACAGTTATTCATTGTTTGACACAGTTAGACACAGTTAGACACAGTTAGAGACAGTTAGACGCAGTTGGGTGCAGTTATTCATTGTTTGACTCAGTTACACACAGTTGTATACATGTATTGATTGCTTGACTCAGTTAGACACAGTTAGACACAGTTAGACACAGTTAGACACAGTTAGACACAGTTGGATACAGTTAGACACAGTTGGATACAGGTATCCATTGTTTGACTCAGTTGAACACAGTTAGATACTGTTATTCATTGTTTGATACAGTTAGACACAGTTAGACACAGTTGGATACAGGTATTCATTGCTTGACTCAGTTAGACACAGTTGGATACAGTTATTCATTGCTTGACTCAGTTAGACACAGTTGGATACAGGTACTCATTGCATGACTCAGTTAGACACAGTTAGACACAGTTGAATACAGTTATTCATTGCTTTACTCAGTTAGACACAGTTGGATACAGTTATTCATTGTTTGACTCAGTAAGACACAGTTAGACACAGTTAGACACAGTCAGACACAGTTGGATACAGTTATTCATTGTTTGACTCAGTTAGACACAGTTGGATACAGGTATTAATTGTTTGACTCAGTTAGACACAGTTGGATACAGTTATACATTGCTTGACACAGTTAGACACAGTTAGATACAGTTATTCATTGCTTGACTCAGTTAGACACAGTTGGATACAGTTATTCATTGCTTTACTCAGTTAGGCACAGTTAGATACAGTTATTCACTGCTTGACTCAGTTGGATACAGCTAGTCATTGATTGACTCAGTTAGACACAGTTAGATACAGTTACTCATTGCTTTACTCAGTTAGGCACAGTTAGATACAGTTATTCATTGCTTGACTCAGTTAGACACAGTTGGATACAGGTACTCATTGCATGACTCAGTTAGACACAGTTAGACACAGTTGAATACAGTTATTCATTGCTTTACTCAGTTAGACACAGTTGGATACAGTTATTCATTGTTTGACTCAGTTAGACACAGTTAGACACAGTTAGACACAGTCAGACACAGTTGGATACAGTTATTCATTGTTTGACTCAGTTAGACACAGTTGGATACAGTTATTCATTGTTTGACTCTTTTAGACACAGTTGGTTACAGGTATTCATTGCTTGACTCAGTTATACTCACTTGGATACAGTTATTCATTGTTTGACACAGTTACACACAGTTAGACACAGTTAGAGACAGTTAGACGCAGTTGGATGCAGTTATTCATTGTTTGACTCAGTTACACACAGTTGTATACATGTATTGATTGCTTGACTCAGTTAGACACAGTTAGACACAGTTAGACACAGTTAGACACAGTTGGATACAGTTAGACACAGTTGGATACAGGTATCCATTGTTTGACTCAGTTGAACACAGTTAGATACAGTTATTCATTGTTTGATACAGTTAGACACAGTTAGACACAGTTGGATACAGGTATTCATTGCTTGACTCAGTTAGACACAGTTGGATACAGTTATTCATTGCTTGACTCAGTTAGACACAGTTGGATACAGGTACTCATTGCATGACTCAGTTAGACACAGTTAGACACAGTTGAATACAGTTATTCATTGCTTGACTCAGTTAGACACAGTTAGACACAGTTAGACACAGTTAGACACAGTTAGATACAGTTATTCACAGTTGGACACAGTTAGACACAGTTGGATACAGGTATTCATTGTTTGACTCAGTTAGACACAGTTGGATACAGTTATTCATTGTTTGACTCAGTTAGACACAGTTAGACACAGTTAGTATTCATTGACACAGTTGAATACAGTTATTCATAGTTTGACTCCAGTTAGACACAGTTAGGAAACAATTAGACACAGTTAGACACAGTTAGACACAGTTGGACACAGTTGAATACAGTTATTCATAGTTTGACTCAGTTAGACACAGTTAGACACAGTTAGACACAGTTAGACACAGTTAGACACAGTTAGACACAGTTGGATGCAGTTATTCATTGTTTGACTCAGTTCGACACAGTCAGATACATGTATTATTGCTTGACCCAGTTAGACACAGTTACACAGTTAGACACAGTTAGACACAGTTGGATACAGTTAGACACAGTTGGATACAGTTATTCATTGTTTGACTCAGTTAGACACAGTTGGATACAGTTATTCATTGTTTGACTCAGTTAGACACAGTTGGATACAGGTACTCATTGCATGACTCAGTTAGACACAGTTAGACACAGTTGAATACAGTTATTCATTGTTTGACTCAGTTAGACACAGTTGGACACAGTTATTCATTGTTAGACTCAGTTAGACACAGTTAGACACAGTTAGACACAGTCAGACACAGTTGGATACAGTTATTCATTGTTTGACTCAGTTAGACACAGTTGGATACAGTTATTCATTGTTTGACTCTTTTAGACACAGTTGGTTACAGGTATTCATTGCTTGACTCAGTTAGACACAGTTGGATACAGTTATTCATTGTTTGACACAGTTACACACAGTTAGACACAGTTTCATTGAGACAGTTAGACACAGTTGGATGCAGTTATTCATTGTTTGACTCAGTTAGACACAGTTGGATACAGTTATTCATTGTTTGACTCAGTTAGACACAGTTAGACACAGTTAGACACAGTTAGACACAGTTGGATACAGTTACACAGTTGGATACAGTTATTCATTGTTTGACTCAGTTAGACACAGTTGGATACAGTTATTCATTGTTTGATACTCAGTTAGACACAGTTGGATACAGGTATTCATTGCTTGACTCAGTTAGACACAGTTGGATACAGTTATTCATTGCTTGACTCAGTTAGACACAGTTGGATACAGGTACTCATTGCATGACTCAGTTAGACACAGTTAGATACAGTTGAATACAGTTACTCATTGCTTGACTCAGTTACACACAGTTAGACACTGTTAGACACAGTTAGACACAGTTGGATACAGTTATTCATTGCTGGACTCAGTTAGACACAGTTGGTTACAGGTATTCATTGCTTGACTCAGTTAGACACAGTTGGATACAGTTATTCATTGTTTGACTCAGTTAGACACAGTTAGACACAGTTAGACACAGTTAGACACAGTTGAATACAGTTATTCATAGTTTGACTCAGTTAGACACAGTTAGAAACAATTAGACACAGTTAGACACAGTTAGACACAGTTGGACACAGTTGAATACAGTTATTCATAGTTTGACTCAGTTAGACACAGTTAGACACAATTAGACACAGTAAGACACAGTTAGACACAGTGAGACACAGTTGGACACAGTTATTCATTGTTTGACTCAGTTCGACACAGTCAGATACAAGTATTCATTGTCTGACACAGTTAGACACAGTTAGACACAGTTAGCAACAGTTAGACACAGTTGGATACAGTTATTCATTGCTTGACTCAGTTAGAAACAGTTGGATACAGTTATTCATTGTTTGACTCAGTTAGACACAGTTGGATACAGTTATTCATTGTTTGACACAGTTAGACACAGTTAGACACAGTTAGAGACAGTTAGACACAGTTGGATGCAGTTATTCATTGTTTGACTCAGTTACACACAGTTGTATACATGTATTGATTGCTTGACTCAGTTAGACACAGTTAGACACAGTAGACACAGTTGGATACAGTTAGACACAGTTGGATACAGGTATCCATTGTTTGACTCAGTTGAACACAGTTAGATACTGTTATTCATTGTTTGATACAGTTAGACACAGTTAGACACAGTTGGATACAGGTATTCATTGCTTGACTCAGTTAGACACAGTTGGATACAGTTATTCATTGCTTGACTCAGTTAGACACAGTTGGATACAGGTACTCATTGCATGACTCAGTTAGACACAGTTAGACACAGTTGAATACAGTTATTCATTGCTTTACTCAGTTAGACACAGTTGGATACAGTTATTCATTGTTTGACTCAGTTAGACACAGTTAGACATAGTTAGACACAGTTAGAAACAGTTAGACACAGTTAGACACAGTTAGACACAGTTAGACACAGTCAGACACAGTTGGATACAGTTATTCATTGTTTGACTCAGTTAGACACAGTTGGATACAGTTATTCATTGTTTGACTCTTTTAGACACAGTTGGTTACAGGTATTCATTGCTTGACTCAGTTAGACACAGTTGGATACAGGTATTCATTGCTTGACTCAGTTAGACATAGTGAGACACAATTATTCATTGTTTGACTCAGTTAGACACAGTTGGATACAGGTATTCATTGTTTGACTCAGTTAGACACAGTTGGATACAGGTATTCATTGTTTTGACACAGTTAGACACAGTTGGATACAGTTATTCATTGCTTGACTCAGTTAGACACAGTTGGAAACATTTATTCATTGTTTGACTCAGTTAGACACAGTTGGATACAGTTAGACACAGTTAGACACAGTTGGATACAGTTATTCATTGCTTGACTCAGTTAGACACAGTTGGATACATGTACTCATTGCATGACTCAGTTAGACACAGTTAGACACAGTTGAATACAGTTATTCATTGCTTTACTCAGTTAGACACAGTTGGATACAGTTATTCTTGGTTTGACTCAGTTAGACACAGTTAGACACAGTTAGACACAGTTAGACACAGTTAGAAACAGTTAGACACAGTTAGACACAGTTAGACACAGTCAGACACAGTTGGATACAGGTATTCATTGTTTGTCTCAGTTAGACACAGTTGGATACAGTTATTCATTGTTTGACTCAGTTAGGCACAATTGGATACAGGTATTCATTGTTTGACTCTTTTAGACACAGTTGGTTACAGGTATTCATTGCTTGACTCAGTTAGACACAGTTGGATACAGTTATTCATGGTTTGACTCAGTTAGACACAGTAAGACACAGTTAGAGACAGTTAGACACAGTTAGAAACAGTTAGACACAGTTAGACACAGTTAGACACAGTCAGACACAGTTGGATACAGGTATTCATTGTTTGACTCAGTTAGACACAGTTGGATACAGTTATTCATTTTTTGGCTCAGTTAGACACAGTTAGACACAGTTAGACACAGTTAGACACAGTTGAATACAGTTATTCATAGTATGACTCAGTTAGACACAGTTAGAAACAATTAGACACAATTAGACACAGTTAGACACAGTTAGACATAGTTGGACACAGTTGAATACAGTTATTCATAGTTTGACTCAGTTAGACACAGTTAGACACAATTAGACACAGTAAGACACAGTTAGACACAGTTAGACACAGTTGGACACAGTTATTCATTGTTTGACTCAGTTCGACACAGTCAGATACAAGTATTCATTGTTTGACACAGTTAGACACAGTTAGACACAGTTAGCAACAGTTAGACACAGTTGGATACAGTTATTCATTGCTTGACTCAGTTAGAAACAGTTGGATACAGTTATTCATTGTTTGACTCAGTTAGACACAGTTGGATACAGTTATTCATTGTTTGACACAGTTAGACACAGTTAGACACAGTTAGAGACAGTTAGACACAGTTGGATGCAGTTATTCATTGTTTGACTCAGTTACACACAGTTGTATACATGTATTGATTGCTTGACTCAGTTAGACACAGTTAGACACAGTTAGACACAGTTGGATACAGTTGGACACAGTTAGACACAGTCGGATACAGGTATCCATTGTTTGACTCAGTTGAACACAGTTAGATACTGTTATTCATTGTTTGATACAGTTAGACACAGTTAGACACAGTTGGATACAGGTATTCATTGCTTGACTCAGTTAGACACAGTTGGATACAGTTATTCATTGCTTGACTCAGTTAGACACAGTTGGATACAGGTACTCATTGCATGACTCAGTTAGACACAGTTAGACACAGTTGAATACAGTTATTCATTGCTTTACTCAGTTAGACACAGTTGGATACAGTTATTCATTGTTTGACTCAGTTAGACACAGTTAGACATAGTTAGACACAGTTAGAAACAGTTAGAAACAGTTAGACACAGTTAGACACAGTTAGACACAGTCAGACACAGTTGGATACAGTTATTCATTGTTTGACTCAGTTAGACACAGTTGGATACAGTTATTCATTGTTTGACTCTTTTAGACACAGTTGGTTACAGGTATTCATTGCTTGACTCAGTTAGACACAGTTGGATACAGGTATTCATTGCTTGACTCAGTTAGACACAGTTAGACACAATTATTCATTGTTTGACTCAGTTAGACACAGTTGGATACAGGTATTCATTGTTTGACTCAGTTAGACACAGTTGGATACAGGTATTCATTGTTTGACACAGTTAGACACAGTTGGATACAGTTATTCATTGCTTGACTCAGTTAGACACAGTTGGAAACATTTATTCATTGTTTGACTCAGTTAGACACAGTTGGATACAGTTAGACACAGTTAGACACAGTTGGATACAGTTATTCATTGCTTGACTCTTTTAGACACAGTTGGATACAGGTACTCATTGCATGACTCAGTTAGACACAGTTAGACACAGTTGAATACAGTTATTCATTGTTTTACTCAGTTAGACACAGTTGGATACAGTTATTCATTGTTTGACTCAGTTAGACACAGTTAGACACAGTTAGACACAGTTAGACACAGTTAGACACAGTTGGATACAGTTATTCATTGTTTGACTCAGTTAGACACAGTTGGATACAGTTATTCATTGTTTGACTCAGGCACAATTGGATACAGGTATTCATTGTTTGACTCAGTTCGACACAGTTGGTTACAGGTATTCATTGCTTGACTCAGTTAGACACAGTTGGATACAGGTATTCATTGCTTGACTCAGTTAGACACAGTTAGACACACTTATTCATTGTTTTACTCAGTTAGACACAGTTGGACACAGTTGAATACAGTTATTCATAGTTTGACTCAGTTAGACACAGTTAGACACAATTAGACACAGTAAGACACAGTTAGACACAGTTAGACACAGTTGGACACAGTTATTCATTGTTTGACTCAGTTAGACACAGTTGGATACAAGTATTCATTGTTTGACACAGTTAGACACAGTTGGATACAGTTATTCATTGCTTGACTCAGTTAGACACAGTTGGAAACATTTATTCATTGTTTGACTCAGTTAGACACAGTTGGATACAGTTAGACACAGTTAGACACAGTTGGATACAGTTATTCATTGCTTGACTCTTTTAGACACAGTTGGATACAGGTACTCATTGCATGACTCAGTTAGACACAGTTAGACACAGTTGAATACAGTTATTCATTGCTTTACTCAGTTAGACACAGTTGGATACAGTTATTCATTGTTTGACTCAGTTAGACACAGTTAGACACAGTTAGACACAGTTAGACACAGTCAGACACAGTTGGATACAGGTATTCATTGTTTGTCTCAGTTAGACACAGTTGGATACAGTTATTCATTGTTTGACTCAGTTAGGCACAATTGGATACAGGTATTCATTGCTTGACTCTTTTAGACACAGTTGGTTACAGGTATTCATTGCTTGACTCAGTTAGACACAGTTGGATACAGTTATTCATGGTTTGACTCAGTTAGACACAGTTACACACAGTTAGACACAGTTAGACACAGTTAGAAACAGTTAGACACAGTTAGACACAGTTAGACACAGTCAGACACAGTTGGATACAGGTATTCATTGTTTGTCTCAGTTAGACACAGTTGGATACAGTTATTCATTGTTTGACTCAGTTAGGCACAATTGGATACAGGTATTCATTGTTTGACTCAGTTAGACACAGTTGGTTACAGGTATTCATTGCTTGACTCAGTTAGACACAGTTGGATACAGGTATTCATTGCTTGACTCAGTTAGACACAGTTAGACACAATTATTCATTGTTTGACTCAGTTAGACACAGGTGGACACAGTTGAATACAGTTATTCATAGTTTGACTCAGTTAGACACAGTTAGACACAATTAGACACAGTAAGACACAGTTAGACACAGTTAGACACAGTTGGACACAGTTATTCATTGTTTGACTCAGTTCGACACAGTCAGATACAAGTATTCATTGTTTGACACAGTTAGACACAGTTAGCAACAGTTAGACACAGTTGGATACAGTTATTCATTGCTTGACTCAGTTAGAAACAGTTGGATACAGTTATTCATTGTTTGACTCAGTTAGACACAGTTGGATACAGCTATTCATTGTTTGACACAGTTAGACACAGTTAGACACAGTTAGAGACAGTTAGACACAGTTGGATGCAGTTATTCATTGTTTGACTCAGTTGCACACAGTTGTATACATGTATTGATTGCTTGACTCAGTTAGACACAGTTAGACACAGTTAGACACAGTTAGACACAGTTGGATACAGTTAGACACAGTTGGATACAGGTATCCATTGTTTGACTCAGTTGAACACAGTTAGATACTGTTATTCATTGTTTGATACAGTTAGACACAGTTAGACACAGTTGGATACAGGTATTCATTGCTTGACTCAGTTAGACACAGTTGGATACAGTTATTCATTGCTTGACTCAGTTAGACACAGTTGGATACAGGTACTCATTGCATGACTCAGTTAGACACAGTTAGACACAGTTGAATACAGTTATTCATTGCTTTACTCAGTTAGACACAGTTGGATACAGTTATTCATTGTTTGACTCAGTTAGACACAGTTAGACATAGTTAGACACAGTTAGAAACAGTTAGACACAGTTAGACACAGTCAGACACAGTTGGATACAGTTATTCATTGTTTGACTCAGTTAGACACAGTTGGACACAGTTATTCATTGTTTGACTCAGTTAGACACAGGTGGACACAGTTGAATACAGTTATTCATAGTTTGACTCAGTTAGACACAGTTAGACACAATTAGACACAGTAAGACACAGTTAGACACAGTTAGACACAGTTGGACACAGTTATTCATTGTTTGACTCAGTTCGACACAGTCAGATACAAGTATTCATTGTTTGACACAGTTAGACACAGTTAGCAACAGTTAGACACAGTTGGATACAGTTATTCATTGCTTGACTCAGTTAGACACAGTTGGATACAGTTATTCATTGTTTGACTCAGTTAGACACAGTTGGATACAGGTATTCATTGCTTGACTCAGTTAGACACAGTTAGACACAATTATTCATTGTTTGTCTCAGTTAGACACAGGTGGACACAGTTGAATACAGTTATTCATAGTTTGACTCAGTTAGACACAGTTAGACACAATTAGACACAGTAAGACACAGTTAGACACAGTTAGACACAGTTGGACACAGTTATTCATTGTTTGACTCAGTTCGACACAGTCAGATACAAGTATTCATTGTTTGACACAGTTAGACACAGTTAGCAACAGTTAGACACAGTTGGATACAGTTATTCATTGCTTGACTCAGTTAGAAACAGTTGGATACAGTTATTCATTGTTTGACTCAGTTAGACACAGTTGGATACAGCTATTCATTGTTTGACACAGTTAGACACAGTTAGACACAGTTAGAGACAGTTAGACACAGTTGGATGCAGTTATTCATTGTTTGACTCAGTTGCACACAGTTGTATACATGTATTGATTGTTTGACTCAGTTAGACACAGTTAGACACCGTTAGACACAGTTAGACACAGTTGGATACAGTTAGACACAGTTGGATACAGGTATTCATTGCTTGACTCAGTTGAACACAGTTAGATACTGTTATTCATTGTTTGATACAGTTAGACACAGTTAGACACAGTTGGATACAGGTATTCATTGCTTGACTCAGTTAGACACAGTTGGATACAGTTATTCATTGCTTGACTCAGTTAGACACAGTTGGATACAGGTACTCATTGCATGACTCAGTTAGACACAGTTAGACACAGTTGAATACAGTTATTCATTGCTTTACTCAGTTAGACACAGTTGGATACAGTTATTCATTGTTTGACTCAGTTAGACACAGTTAGACACAGTTAGACACAGTTAGAAACAGTTAGACACAGTTAGACACAGTCAGACACAGTTGGATACAGTTATTCATTGTTTGACTCAGTTAGACACAGTTGGACACAGTTATTCATTGTTTGACTCTTTTTAGACACAGTTGGTTACAGGTATTCATTGTTTGACTCAGTTAGACACAGTTGGATACAGGTATTCATTGCTTGACTCAGTTAGACACAGTTAGACACAGTTATTCATTGTTTGACTCAGTTAGACACAGTTGGATACAGTTATTCATTGTTTGACTCAGTTAGACACAGTTGGATACAGGTATTCATTGTTTGACACAGTTAGACACAGTTGGATACAGTTATTCATTGCTTTTGACTCAGTTAGACACAGTTGGAAACATTTATTCATTGTTTGACTCAGTTAGACACAGTTGGATACAGTTAGACACAGTTAGACACAGTTGGATACAGTTATTCATTGCTTGACTCAGTTAGACACAGTTGGATACAGTTAGACTCAGTTGGATACATGATTCATTGTTTGACTCAGTTAGACACAGTTGGATACAGTTATTCATTGCTTTGACTCAGTTAGACACAGTTGGATACAGTTATTCATTGTTTGACTCAGTTAGACACAGTTAGACACAGTTAGACACAGTTAGACACAGTTAGAAACAGTTAGACACAGTTAGACACAGTTAGACACAGTCAGACACAGTTGGATACAGTTATTCATTGTTTGACTCAGTTAGACACAGTTGGATACAGTTATTCATTGTTTGACTCAGTTAGACACAGTTGGATACAGTTATTCATTGTTTGACTCAGTTAGACACAGTTGGATACAGGTATTCATTGCTTGACTCAGTTAGACACAGTTAGACACAATTATTCATTGTTTGACTCAGTTAGACACAGGTGGACACAGTTGAATACAGTTATTCATAGTTTGACTCAGTTAGACACAGTTAGACACAATTAGACACAGTAAGACACAGTTAGACACAGTTAGACACAGTTGGACACAGTTATTCATTGTTTGACTCAGTTCGACACAGTCAGATACAAGTATTCATTGTTTGACACAGTTAGACACAGTTAGCAACAGTTAGACACAGTTGGATACAGTTATTCATTGCTTGACTCAGTTAGAAACAGTTGGATACAGTTATTCATTGTTTGACTCAGTTAGACACAGTTGGATACAGCTATTCATTGTTTGACACAGTTAGACACAGTTAGACACAGTTAGAGACAGTTAGACACAGTTGGATGCAGTTATTCATTGTTTGACTCAGTTGCACACAGTTGTATACATGTATTGATTGCTTGACTCAGTTAGACACAGTTAGACACCGTTAGACACAGTTAGACACAGTTGGATACAGTTAGACACAGTTGGATACAGGTATCCATTGTTTGACTCAGTTGAACACAGTTAGATACTGTTATTCATTGTTTGATACAGTTAGACACAGTTAGACACAGTTGGATACAGGTATTCATTGCTTGACTCAGTTAGACACAGTTGGATACAGTTATTCATTGCTTGACTCAGTTAGACACAGTTGGATACAGGTACTCATTGCATGACTCAGTTAGACACAGTTAGACACAGTTGAATACAGTTATTCATTGCTTTACTCAGTTAGACACAGTTGGATACAGTTATTCATTGTTTGACTCAGTTAGACACAGTTAGACATAGTTAGACACAGTTAGAAACAGTTAGACACAGTTAGACACAGTCAGACACAGTTGGATACAGTTATTCATTGTTTGACTCAGTTAGACACAGTTGGACACAGTTATTCATTGTTTGACTCTTTTAGACACAGTTGGTTACAGGTATTCATTGCTTGACTCAGTTAGACACAGTTGGATACAGGTATTCATTGCTTGACTCAGTTAGACACAGTTAGACACAATTATTCATTGTTTGACTCAGTTAGACACAGTTGGATACAGGTATTCATTGTTTGACTCAGTTAGACACAGTTGGATACAGGTATTCATTGTTTGACACAGTTAGACACAGTTGGATACAGTTATTCATTGCTTGACTCAGTTAGACACAGTTGGAAACATTTATTCATTGTTTGACTCAGTTAGACACAGTTGGATACAGTTAGACACAGTTAGACACAGTTGGATACAGTTATTCATTGCTTGACTCAGTTAGACACAGTTGGATACAGGTACTCATTGCATGACTCAGTTAGACACAGTTAGACACAGTTGAATACAGTTATTCATTGCTTTACTCAGTTAGACACAGTTGGATACAGTTATTCATTGTTTGACTCAGTTAGACACAGTTAGACATAGTTAGACACAGTTAGAAACAGTTAGACACAGTTAGACACAGTTAGACACAGTCAGACACAGTTGGATACAGTTATTCATTGTTTGACTCAGTTAGACACAGTTGGATACAGTTATTCATTGTTTGACTCTTTTAGACACAGTTGGTTACAGGTATTCATTGCTTGACTCAGTTAGACACAGTTGGATACAGGTATTCATTGTTTGACTCAGTTAGACACAGTTAGACACAATTATTCATTGTTTGACTCAGTTAGACACAGTTGGATACAGTTATTCATTGTTTGACTCAGTTAGACACAGTTGGATACAGGTATTCATTGTTTGACACAGTTAGACACAGTTGGATACAGTTATTCATTGCTTGACTCAGTTAGACACAGTTGGAAACAGGTATTCATTGTTTGACTCAGTTAGACACAGTTGGATACAGTTAGAGACAGTTAGACACAGTTGGATACAGTTATTCATTGCTTGACTCAGTTAGACACAGTTGGATACAGGTACTCATTGCATGACTCAGTTAGACACAGTTAGACACAGTTGAATACAGTTATTCATTGTTTGACTCAGTTAGACACAGTTGGATACAGTTATTCATGGCTTGACTCAGTTAGACACAGTTAGACACAGTAAGACACAGTTAGACACAGTTAGAAACAGTTAGACACAGTTAGACACAGTTAGACACAGTCAGACACAGTTGGATACAGTTATTCATTGTTTGTCTCAGTTAGACACAGTTGGATACAGTTATTCATTGTTTGACTCAGTTAGGCACAATTGGATACAGGTATTCATTGTTTGACTCTTTTAGACACAGTTGGTTACAGGTATTCATTGCTTGACTCAGTTAGACACAGTTGGATACAGTTATTCATGGTTTGACTCAGTTAGACACAGTTAGACACAGTTAGACACAGTTAGACACAGTTAGAAACAGTTAGACACAGTTAGACACAGTTAGACACAGTCAGACACAGTTGGATACAGGTATTCATTGTTTGTCTCAGTTAGACACAGTTGGATACAGTTATTCATTGTTTGACTCAGTTAGGCACAATTGGATACAGGTATTCATTGTTTGACTCAGTTCGACACAGTTGGTTACAGGTATTCATTGCTTGACTCAGTTAGACACAGTTGGATACAGGTATTCATTGCTTGACTCAGTTAGACACAGTTAGACACAATTATTCATTGTTTGACTCAGTTAGACACAGGTGGATACAGGTATTCATTGCTTGACTAAGTTAGACACAGTTGGATACAGGTAGTCATTGTTTGACTCAGTTAGACACATTTGGATACAGTTATTCATTGTTTGACTCAGCTAGACACAGTTGGTTACAGGTATTCATTGTTTGACTCAGTTAGACACAGTTTGATACAGTTATTCATTATTTGACTAGGTTAGACACAGTTGGATACAGGTATTCATTGTTTGATACAGTTAGACACAGTTGGATACAGGTATTCATTGCTTAACACAGTTAGACACAGTTGGATACAGTTATTCATTGTTTGATACAGTTAGACACAGTTGGATACAGTTATTCATTGTTTGATACAGTTAGACACAGTTGGAAACAGTTATTCATTGTTTGACTTAGTTAAACACAGTTAGATACAGTTATTCATTGTTTGACACAGTTAGACACAGTAAGACACAGTTAGACACAGTTGGATACAATTATTCATTGCTTGACTCAGTTAGACACAGTTGGTTACAGGTATTCATTGTTTGACTCAGTTAGACACAGTTGGATACAGGTATTCATTGTTTGACTCAGTTAGACACAGTTAGACACAGTTGGATACAGCTATTCATTGCTTTACTAAGTTAGACACAGTTAGACACCGTTAGATACAGTTATTCATTGTTTGACTCAGTTAGACACAGTTAGACACAGTTGGATACAGTTATTCATTGCTTGACTCAGTTAGACACAGTTGGTTACAGGTATTCATTGTTTGACTCAGTTAGACACAGTTAGATACAGGTATTCATTGTTTGACTCAGTTAGACACCGTTAGACACAGTTGGATACAGGTATTCATTGCTTGACACAATTAAACACAGTTGGATACAGTTATTCATTGTTTGACTGAGTTAGACACAGTTGATTACAGGTATTCATTGCTTGACACAGTTAAGCACAGTTGGATACAGTTATTCATTGCTTGACTAAGTTAGGCACAGTTAGATACAGTTGTATACAGCTTGTTATTGTTTGACTAAGTTAGACTCAGTTAGACACAGTTTGATACAGCTAGCCATTGTTTGACTCAGATTGAGACACAGATTGAGACATTGAGACAAGGCTGGAGACAGCCGGACATAGTCAGACGAAGTCAAAACAGTTCAGTATAGTTAAGCAAACTATAACATAACTCCATGACCATCACCTGACTGAGCCACCCGAGTTACAACAAAATTATACGTAAACTCGCAGCAACATATTTAAAGACTTTTTCGAGTCAATAGCCGGACAAATTTAATGTGTGTCCATGTGCGGAAAGAAAGAAGTGTCCCTCAATCTCCTGTAAATCGATTCGTTCATCTTTCACATAAAAAAAACAGACACAGGCTGTTACAGTTTAACGCAAATATCCCAAGGTTCGCTATCCGGTGTAGGAGAGATATTTTTGTATTAATTGAAATATTCACCTATTTTGAAACCAGATACGACAGAAATATAACTGTTAATTCGAGCCTGCTATGCTAACTGACAATAAAAGGCGCAAAACGAGCATGGGCTGACAAACCATTGACACAAGGACACGCACGCACGCACGCACTCATAACCATCATTACAGATGTCAACTGATCATAGTATTATACTATCTATTAAATATTCAAAATATATATATAAGTTTATTTCCCTTGAAAGAAGTACATGAACATTGGCGACATAATAAAGGTCCCATTGCCGCTACTGTTTGCATGAACCAAGTCGCGTTGTCTGCGGGTGTATCTCATCCACTGTTAACACTAAATTGTTGAACGAACAAGACAGTAACTGTTCGGGTCGAGAGAATGCCCACCCCCCCCTGGCCCCTCCCCTATTATGCGGCAGATGGGAGCATATGGTCTGTATTGCAGTCCTTAGGTGGTCTTTCGACACATATGGAAATCAGTCTATTTTCAACATGATTTCTTCCACAGAACCACGTTTGTCGCAACCGGTTACAAATTAATTGTGTCAAAGGTGTAACAGGCTGGTGGTGGTTTTCTGTGTGGTGGTGTGTGATATGTGTGTGTGATGATGGTGGCGGTGTGTGTGATTTGTGTGTATTTGGTGGGTGGGTGTGATATCGTGGTGTGTGCATGTGGTGGTGATGTGTGTATGTATGTGGTGAAGTGTATATGTGGTGGTGTATGTGGTAGTGGGTTGTGTGTATGTGTGTGGTGCTATGTGTATGTGTGTGTGCTGGTAGTGTGTGTATATGTTGGTGGTATGTGTGTATGTGTTGGTGGTGTGTGTTTGTGGTGGTGGTGGTGGTATGGGTGATGGTGTGTGGGTGGTGGTGGTGTGTGGGTGGTGTCTATGGCCAAGGTGGTGTGGGTTTGTGGTGGTGAAGTGTGTATGTGATGGTGCTGTGTGTGTGGTGCTGGTGTGTATATGTGGTGCTGCTGTGTATGTGGTGCCAGTGTGTGTATGTGATGGTGATGTGAGGTGGTGGTGGTGGTGTGTATATGGTGGCGATGTGTGTGGTGGTGTGTGTGCGGTGGTGGTGTATGTGGTAGTGAAGTGTGTATGGTGGTGTGTGTATGTGTCGGTAGTGTGTGTGGTGGGGGTGTTTGTATGTGGTGTGTGTGTATGTGGTGATGTGTGTATTGTGGTGGTTGTGTGTGATGTGTGTATGATGTTGTGGTGTGTATGTGATGACGGTGTGCGTATGTGTATGTGGTTGGCGGTGTGTGTGTTGCGTGGGTGTATGATCCGGTGGTGTCTGTATGTGGTGATAGTGTGTGTAGGTGGTGGTGATGGTATGGTGTGTGTGCAGTGTGTATGATGTGGTGGTGTGTGGTGATGGTGTGGTGTATGTGGTTGTTGTTTATGTATGTGGTGGTGTGTGCATGTGTGTATGTGGTAGTGTGTGTGTATGTGGTGTGTGTATGTGTGTATGCGGTGGTGTGTGTGTGTGGTGGTGAGTGTATGTGGTGGTAATGTGTGTATGTGCTGGTGGTGTGTGTATATGGTGGTGATACAAATTGCAAAAATATTTATACTTCATTGATAGAAAAATCCCTTCCCATCCCGTCCCGTCCCGTCCAGTTCCGTCCCGTCCCGCCGTCCCGTCCCGCCGTCCCGTCCGTCCCGTCCCATCCCGTCCCGCCCGTCCCGTATCTTATGGAAAATTGTAGTTGAGGTTATCATGGTGAAGACCTGACTATGTTGTGCCGACCTAAATTGACAAAGATTGTCAATCTGAATGGAAGCATCATGAAAGAAATGAAAGTGTACCTATTCAGTGTGTAGCCACAGTTTCTCCTATAGATATTGCATCTGAATGGGAAAGTTGATATGAATTGTGACTTTGTAAAGTTTGATGGTACTGCTGACTTGGCTAACCATTAGCTAATATACACAATTGAGAAACTTCAGCTACGTTATAGGATAAGTCAGGTCATTTGTCAGCTGAACGAAAGGCAAGTATCAGAGTTCGCTCACTTATTTCCGGATGTAAATGGCCGAGCAGGTTTAGTGTATCATGATGTAGATGTAGGTGACGCTGTGTCTGTGAAATCTCCACCGGATGAACCCATTCAAGCTTAAATCCATGAAGACACAAGCGTGTGGAGAGTTTGTTGTCAGTCAAACAGGGTGTCAGACACTTTAGTCTTCCATGCAAGAACTTCGGGTGGAAATCGCTTCGCAACATCTTTGTTTCAAACCAACGGCAAGGTATTCTAAGGAACTGCTTGTCTGGGTTCCAATATGCTTGTTACAGGATACCACTGCGGATAATCTGTGTACAATCTCATCCCACACGATTGGGTTCAGATCAGGGACTTACGCGGACGATCCCGTTCTGAACAACTAGCTGGCGTTGGGCACGTGAGCCAATAGGGAGGCTACATCTACAGTTGAGTTCACCTGTTCATCGACAACGTAGACGGCGATGACCGATGTAGACGTGATTCACCTGTCTACTTGATGGGCCTCCAGACACCCAACCAGATTGATTGACGGCAACGAGTCGATTCACCTAACTTACTAGATGAAAGAATCGGTATGATGTCCCAATCTAGACCAGATCGATGGACTCAGTTCCAACCCTGGCCAAGTCAGATTAAGTATCTAATGACTCTATCTTATTCAGTCGACCAGCACAATCTGTTGGATCACATTAATGTAAATGGGTTATTAGTTCTTGGATCTTTATTGATTTTTCTGCAAAGTCTTTCTGCAAGTGACTTTCCCAAACACGGCATTCGCAAAAGCGACTGTGCGACTATGTATCTTTTGTCTATAAGGAGTGCTCGACTTTCTCGTGTATCTCTCCATGTTTTCAACCCTGTTGTCTCCCAATAATTAAGATTCATATCTGTATAACCTTAACCTAAACTAAAGAGATGCCAATATTATGGATATGACTGTATATAGATAAGTGGAGGTAACAACCTGGATGTCAAGGGACATACAATCAACCAAAACCACTACCAATAGGGAACCGATACCAACCCGACCAGCACCGATACCTACAAAATTCCTGGACTTTCAGTTCTCATAGATTTTGAAAACGCCTTTGACATAGTAGGCTGGTCATTCATCGAAAAGACACTCACCTTTTTCAATTTTGGAGATTCATCGAAAGCTGAGTTTTTTATAAAAATAGAACTTCAAGGGTACTGGTCAATGACTTTGGTTCCTTAAACTTCAATATCTATAGAGGCTGTCGTCAAGGAGATCCACTTTCACCATATCTCTTCATACTTTGTGTTGAAGGTTTAGCAATAATGACACGAAATAACGCAGAAATATAAGGAATACATGTGGGCGATGTTGAATACCAACTCAATCAGTTTGCTGGTGATATTTCATGTACTCTAGAGGTCGCCTCCGTGGTGTAGTGGATAGAGCGTCCGCCCAGAGAGCGGAAGGTCGCGGGTTCGATCCCCGGCTGCTTCATACCAAAAGACGTTAAAATATGGTACTTGTTGGTCCCTGCCTGACGCTCGGCATTAATGGGTACAACAAGGAATGGGCGGCTCGGAGTCAGTATAATGTGTCTGAGTGGGGTATTCATGCTTCACTGCGGCGTGGTATCTCAGTGGGCTAGCACTATAAAACCAGCTTAAGTCTGGGCTAGTACATGCAGCCGCACCTACACATACACACGCATGCACGTCGTCATATGAGCGAAATATTCTCAAGCACGACGTTAAACCCAATTTCACCTCACCTCACCTCATGTACTCTAGATGAATCTGAACGCTGTCTGCAAGCGGTGCTGCAGATTGTCCGTTTTACAAGATTAAAAGTAAATATAGACAAAACTAGATTTATATGGATTGGCTCTAAAAAGCGCGCAAGAATAAACCTCTATCAAAATTTGAATCTAAATTGGAAACAAGCTAATTTTGAATCACTCGGAATAAAATTTGATTGAGATCTTGATGAGATGGTTGATGTTAACTATACAGATAAATTGAGACACTGCGAAACCCTCATGTCGACAAGAAATCTCACTTCTTTGGGTAGAAAATCTGTAGTTAAATGCTAATCATTCCCAAACTAAATCATCTCTTTGCTTCCATCCCAAATCCTCCGGACAAAGTAATAGATGACTTTCAAATTCATATGGTGAAATAAACCCGATAAAGTTAAACGTGATCAAATTATATGTAATCTTGAAGATGGCGATCTGAACGCACCGCTAATAAAAGAGGTGATGCAGGCTCAAAAAGTGTCGGTTATATAGAGAATCTCACCCAAGTGTCTTCTGATATCAATTATATCAACACGAGTTGATAAAGTTACAAATATCCGAGGCTTGCCGAGGATATTTTTACTTTATCAACGAGTGTTGATATATTTGATATCAGAAGACACGAGGGTGAGATTCTATTTATCATCCAAAATCACTCTTCATTAATTTTCAATGAAAAATGTACATCTCTGAACATGGTACTGTCATAGCATTGTGACGTCATCAAGTACATGACGTCATAGCATTGTCAGGGCATTGTACAAAATCTACTGTCAAAACGATATCTCCTAGGAGATATCGTTTGATCTCACACAAGCGATATCTCCTGTGGAACACAGTTTTGGATGATAAAAGATGTTTCTACATGAAGTACTCTGAAGGTAGCAGCCTATTTGCAGAAAATTAAGCTGAACATAATTGTCCAAATTTAAAATCGTTATCACTTCATTAGTTCGTAGCAAATGCGACTTACTGAATGCTTGGTGGGACTTATTGTCTAGACATGGGGAAATAAACTCGGAACTTTACATTACCAAACATACATACTAACATTTGTATAGCGCCGATATCCAGCTCAGCTGATCAAAGGCGCTTTGGGATTTCTTTCCCTCGATCACTGGACGTCAATCTCAACGGCATGTCGTATTATCAATCAGCTCCCTGGGGATCATACAACTCTTGCAGCCACTAGGCGCACCGAGTTAATGTGACTTTCCCATCCTAACGAGGTACCCATTCACAGCTGGGTGGACTTTGTCTAAGTCTACTGCACGTTGCTGTACCCGCAACTAGGTGTTTGCACGTATTCATGTGACCACCACGGATTCGTGGGTTCTTTTAAGTGCACAGGGTTGTGTACTGTACACTAGGGGCTGTGACAACACTGAAAGAGTCTGCACACAAAGTTGACGCCAAGGTTTTTACACCCCGGTCAAAGGTGGGCTCGATCCCGTCACCTCAAGCTCGCTGGATCACTAGCCTGGCGGTTAAGCCAGTTCGCCCACCACGCCCCCAGTTCGCCCACCACGCCCCCATTACTTAACATTAAGTAATTTGGTATAATCAAAACATTCCAGTTACCGCAGCACAATTAAGTCAATCAATTCATCGTTCACCCAACAGAAGTGCAAAAACGTGTTTTTCACGTGCCAGTGGTCACGTGATCTTATCTTTGCACGCGCATTCGACTGCACATGTTCCCATCAACTGAACAAAGTGAAAAAACATTTTGAAGCACTATTCAGAACAGCCAAATTTTATGCCGCACCTCTCAAATGTGCAGCGTGAACGTGCTGTTGGCATGCTGGAAGTGAACGTGCCGTTGGCATGCTGGAAGTGGGAATGTCAGTAAGTGACCATGCAAGGACAAAAGGGGGCATTCGTCGGACTGTTTATGATTTACAGACTCGACTGCAACAAACTGGCACCACTGGTGATCGCCCCAGCCCAGGTCCACCACGTGTGATATCACAGGCGGGGGACCGTCAAATAGAGTTACGTCACCCCCGTAACTGTTTTTTTTACGGCTACAGGAGCCAGAAAAGAGCTGTTTTGGGGGTCGGCACAAGCCACCCGAAACCGACTGCAGTACTGCTCAGCTTCATGTTCAACGATTATATCGTGGAACCATTTTGACGCCATTACATCGAAGTCAGCGTTTGCTGTGGGCACCACGACACCTCCGATTGACTCAGAGACTGGAGTCGAGTTGTCTTCAGTGAATGAAGATTTACCCTCAGATTCGCTGATGGTCGGATGAGTGTGTGGAGGCGACGCCATGAACGTTTTCATCAGTGTACAGTAAGTTGACAGATTTGGGGGCGGACGTGTCATGGTTTGAGGTGCTTTCTGTAGGATTGCCCGTACCCGACTTCTGGTCATCTGTTGGAACCTTAATGCTGCAGGTTACCGCGACTAGGTGATAGCACCCGAACTTATTCCATTCATGGCAGCACATGGTCCAGGTCTGCACTTTCATCTTGACAATGTCAGACCCAATACAGCCATCTTGGCTAGGAAATTACCTACAGAACGCAGGAATCAACGTCCTTGGCCGTCAAAATCAACTGATCTCAATCCAACCGAGCACACCCGAGATGCTCTTGCTAGACGTCTGCACACTCTCAGGAACCAACCCCAGAATGTGCAGGATATTGGTGGTGCTTTGTAGGAGCAATGTTGCCAACTCCCCAATAATGTGTTTACACGCATCAGACAGTCCATGAGGAGTCGTTGCTTGGCAGTTCTGTACGCACGGGTGGCCTTTAGGTCCCAATGCCTAAGTCCCCATGTAGTGGCCTCAAACTACCTTTAGGTCCCAATGGCTTATTCCCCATGTGGAGACCTCACACTACCTTTACATCCCAATGGCTTATTCCCCATGTGGTGGCCCCACACTATCTTTAGCTCACTATGGCTAATTCCCCATGAGGTGGCCTCACACTGCCTTTAGCTCACTATGACTAATTCCCCATGTGCAGGCCCCACACTACCTTTACATCCCAATGGCTAATTCCCCATGTGGTGGCCTCAAACTACCTTTAGCTCACTATGGCTAATTCCCCATGTGGAGGCCTCACACAACCTTTACATCCCAATGACTAATTCCCTACGTGGTGGCCTCACACTACCTTTAGCTCCCAATGACTAATTCCCCATGTGGAGGCCTCACACTACCTTTACATCCCAAAGGCCAAATCCCCCTGTGGTGGCCTCACACTACCTTTAGCTTCCTGTGGATAATTCCCCATGTGGTGGCCTCACACTACCTTTAGCTCACTATGACTAAGCTCCTATGGCTAATTCATGTGGAGGCCCTCACACTACCTTTTAGCTCACTATAGCTAATTCACCATGTTGAGGCCTCAAACTAACTTTACATCCCAATGACTAATTCCCCATGATTAGGCCTCACACTACCTTTACATCCCAATGACTAATTCCCCATGTGGAGGCCTCACACTACCTTTACATCCCAATGACTAATTCCCCATGTGGAGGCCTCACACTACCTTTACATCAAGATGACTAATTCCCCATGATTAGGCCTCACACTACCTTCCCTCCCAATGGCTAATTCTCCATGTGGAGGCCTCACACTACCTTTACATCCCAATGACTAATTCCCCTTGTGGTGGCCTCACACTACCGTCCCTCTCAATGTCTAATTCCCCATGTGGAGACCTCATACTACCTTTACATCCCAGTGACTAATTCCCCATGAGGTGGCCTCACACTACCTTTAGCTCACTATGGCTAATTCCCCATGTGGTGGCCTCACACTACCTTTAGCTCACTATGACTAATTCCCCATGTGCAGGCCTCACACTACCTTTAGCTCACTATGACTAATTCCCCATGTAGTGGCCTCACACTACCTTTACATCCCTATGACTAATTCCCCATGTGGTGGCCCCACACTACCTTTAGCTCACTATGGCTAATTCCCCATGTGGTGGCCTCACACTACCTTTAGCTCACTATGGCTAATTCCCCATGTGGTGGCCCCACACTACCTTTAGCTCACTATGACTAATTCCCCATGTGCAGGCCCCACACTACCTTTACATCCCAATGGCTAATTCCCCATGTGGTGGCCTCACACTACCTTTAGCTCACTATGACTAATTCCCCATGTGCAGGCCCCACACTACCTTTAGCTCACTATGACTAATTCCCCATGTGCAGGCTTCACACTACCTTTACATCCCAATGACTAATTCCCCATGTGGTGGCCTCACACTGCCTTTAGCTCACTATGACTAATTCCCCATGTGCAGGCCTCACACTACCTTTACATCCCAATGGCTAATTCCCCATGTAGTGGCCTCAAACTACCTTTAGCTCACTATGGCTAATTCCCCATGTGCAGGCCTCACACTACCTTTACATCCCAATGGCTAATTCCCCATGTGGTGGCCTCAAACTACCTTTAGCTCACTATGGCTAATTCCCCATGTGGAGGCCTCACACAACCTTTACATCCCAATGACTAATTCCCTACGTGGTGGCCTCACACTACCTTTAGCTCCCAATGACTAATTCCCCATGTGGAGGCCTCACACTACCTTTACATCCCAAAGGCCAAATCCCCCTGTGGTGGCCTCACACTACCTTTAGCTTCCTGTGGATAATTCCCCATGTGGTGGCCTCACACTACCTTTAGCTCACTATGACTAATTCCCCATGTGGAGGCCTCACACTACCTTTAGCTCACTATAGCTAATTCACCATGTTGAGGCCTCAAACTAACTTTACATCCCAATGACTAATTCCCCATGATTAGGCCTCACACTACCTTTACATCCCAATGACTAATTCCCCATGTGGAGGCCTCACACTACCTTTACATCCCAATGACTAATTCCCCATGTGGAGGCCTCACACTACCGTCCCTCTCAATGTCTAATTCCCCATGTGGAGACCTCACACTACCTTTACATCCCAGTGACTAATTCCCCATGAGGTGGCCTCACACTACCTTTAGCTCACTATGGCTAATTCCCCATGTGGTGGCCTCACACTACCTTTAGCTCACTATGACTAATTCCCCATGTGCAGGCCTCACACTACCTTTAGCTCACTATGACTAATTCCCCATGTAGTGGCCTCACACTACCTTTACATCCCTATGACTAATTCCCCATGTGGTGGCCCCACACTACCTTTAGCTCACTATGACTAATTCCCCATGTGGTGGCCCCACACTACCTTTAGCTCACTATGGCTAATTCCCCATGTGGTGGCCCCACACTACCTTTAGCTCACTATGACTAATTCCCCATGTGGTGGCCTCACACTACCTTTAGCTCACTATGGCTAATTCCCCATGTGGTGGCCCCACACTACCTTTAGCTCACTATGACTAATTCCCCATGTGCAGGCCCCACACTACCTTTACATCCCAATGACTAATTCCCCATGTGGTGGCCTCAAACTACCTTTAGCTCACTATGACTAATTCCCCATGTGCAGGCCCCACACTACCTTTAGCTCACAATGGCTAATTCCCCATGTGGTGGCCTCACACTACCTTTAGCTCACCATGGCTAATTCCCCATGTGGAGGCCTGACACTACCTGTCCTATTTACATGCGTAGCAACCTACAGACTTAGCAACCTACAGATATATTGATCATCTAAGGTGAATAAATATCTGTAAGGCTTGAATATATTGCCATATCTATATCATCTAAGGTGAATAAATATCTGTAAGGCTTGAATATATTGCCATATCTATATCATCTAAGGTGAATAAATATCTGTAAGGCTTGAATATATTGCTTCATCGATATCATCTAAGGTGAATACAAATCTGTAAGGTTTGAATATATTGCCATATCTATATCATCTAAGGTGAATACAAATCTGTAAGGCTTGAATATATTGCCATATCTATATCATCTAAGGTGAATACAAATCTGTAAGGTTTGAATATATTGCCATATCTATATCATCTAAGGTGAATACAAATCTGTAAGGCTTGAATATATTGCCATATCTATATCATCTAAGGTGAATACAAATCTGTAAGGCTTGAATATATTGCCATATCTATATCATCTAAGGTGAATACAAATCTGTAAGGTTTGAATATATTGCCATATCTATATCATCTAAGGTGAATACAAATCTGTAAGGTTTGAATATATTGCCATATCTATATCATCTAAGGTAATACAAATCTGTAAGGTTTGAATATATTGCCATATCTATATCATCTAAGGTGAATACAAATCTGTAAGGTTTGAATATATTGCCATATCTATATCATCTAAGGTGAATACAAATCTGTAAGGTTTGAATATATTGCCATATCTATATCATCTAAGGTGAATACAAATCTGTAAGGTTTGAATATATTGCCATATCTATATCATCTAAGGTGAATACAAATCTGTAAGGTTTGAATATATTGCCATATCTATATCATCTAAGGTGAATACAAATCTGTAAGGTTTGAATATATTGCCATATCTATATCATCTAAGGTGAATACAAATCTGTAAGGTTTGAATATATTGCCATATCTATATCATCTAAGGTGAATACAAATCTGTAAGGCTTGAATATATTGCCATATCTATATCATCTAAGGTGAATACAAATCTGTAAGGCTTGAATATATTGCCATATCTATATCATCTAAGGTGAATACAAATCTGTAAGGCTTGAAAATATTGCCATATCTATATCATCTAAGGTGAATACAAATCTGTAAGGCTTGAATATATTGCCATATCTATATCATCTAAGGTGAATACAAATCTGTAAGGTTTGAATATATTGCCATATCTATATCATCTAAGGTGAATACAAATCTGTAAGGTTTGAATATATTGCCATATCTATATCATCTAAGGTGAATACAAATCTGTAAGGTTTGAATATATTCTAAGGTGCCATATCTATGTCATCTAAGGTGAATACAAATCTGTAAGGTTTGAATATATTGCCATATCTATATCATCTAAGGTGAATACAAATCTGTAAGGTTTGAATATATTGCCATATCTATATCATCTAAGGTGAATACAAATCTGTAAGGTTTGAATATATTGCCATATCTATATCATCTAAGGTGAATACAAATCTGTAAGGTTTGAATATATTGCCATATCTATATCATCTAAGGGTGAATACAAATCTGTAAGGCTTGAATATATTGCCATATCTATATCATCTAAGGTGAATACAAATCTGTAAGGTTTGAATATATTGCCATATCTATATCATCTAAGGTGAATACAAATCTGTAAGGCTTGAATATATTGCCATATCTATATCATCTAAGGTGAATACAAATCTGTAAGGCTTGAATATATTGCCATATCTATATCATCTAAGGTGAATACAATTATTTAAGCCTTGAATATATTGATCTGTTTGATTGGCATTCAGAAGTTGGTGACTAATAAGAAAGTAAGAAAGTTTATGGATAACAACTTCTTTATTATATATGATGCGACGTTTCGGTATGGATTCTTATACCGTTGTCAAGCAAGAGTGAAGTACTACAGCACAGAACAGACTTATATACATGAACAGGGATTAAGTAATAACAACATGTAGCTATGAATCAAGGGGATTAACAACAACAACAAGGCACGGGGGTAATAATGTAGTGACAATAGGAGGAAGCCAATGGTCCTAGAGGCAGAAACAAAATATACATGGCTGATGAGATTAATTAACAATGATAGCTGGAGTGCTCTAATCTGTTGTTTTTATGAGATCATTGTATGCAGAAGGGATGAGATATCCCTGATCTCTGTTGATTGAGGGCTTGTGTCTCCGGATTTGAACTGCTTCTGCGGCCTCGCCACAGTCACAGTTGTTTTTATAGACAACACCTTTGGGTTGATGTTGTCGTTTAGAGGTGTTCCTGCCATTAGCTTTCAGTAGGGTTTTTAGTGGTGTAAAGCTGGTAAAGCAGGTTTCGATGCCTGCTTCTCGCTTCAGGAGACGGCTGATGTGTTGAGAGGTCTTCCCTATGAAGGGGAGGGAGATACGAATAGGTGCTGGTTCAGGTTTGTTGGAGGCCGGTTTTCTTGTTGGCCGGAGTGTGGTACTGATAATTTCATCGACTAGTTTCGACGGGTAGTGGTTGAACTTGGTGAAAACATGGCGGAGGTGCTGTATTTCTGTAGTGGGACTGGTGGAGGAAAGGTTGATGGCTCGTCTGGTGAGGGTGGAGATAATGCCAGTTTTGGTTCTCAAGGGGTGGTTGGAGTCAAAATGAATGTATTGGTCGGAGTGGGTTGGCTTTCTATAGACACTGGTTCGGATCTTGTTGGCTGGGGTTCTGGTTACAAGGACCATCTAGAAAGGGAAGTTGACCACTGGATTCTGTTTCTACGGTGAATTGGACCCGGGGGTGCTGTTGGTTGAGGTCTTGCATGAGGGCTGCTGGGTCTTGGTCTTGCCGAAGGATGACAAACGTGTCATCGACCTTCCTGTACCAGCAGGTTGGTTTGATGGTTGAGGTGCTAAGTGCTTGCTGTTCGAAGGAGGTAATGTAGATTTCTGTGAGTATTGGGGACAGAGGGGAGCCCATGGGCAGGCCGTGGAATTGTTCATAGTAGTCGTCTCCCCAGGTGAAGTAAGTGGAGGTGATGCAGGCAGAGGTGAGAGCAATGATGGAGTGGTGAGGTTGGTGTCAAGGGGGGTTTCTAATTCAGAGATGCGTCGGCGGAGGATTTGGAGAGTTTCTTCTATGGGGACACTTGTAAAGAGGTCCACAACATCGTAACTCAGGATCTGGTCTGCTTCAGTTATTTTGAGGAGTTTGTTACAGAAATCCGTTGAGTCAGAGATGAAGGAGTCCGCTTTTTTACCGAGTGTGGCAAGGATTTCCGTTAGGTGTTGGGCGGTACTGTAGAACACGCTGTCTCTAGAGCACACAAGCAGTCTGGCCTTGATTCAGTCCTACATGTTGTTATTACTTAATCCCTGTTCATGTATATAAGTCTGTTCTGTGCTGTAGTACTTCACTCTTGCTTGGCAACGGTATAAGAATCCATACCGAAACGTCGCATCATATATAATAAAGAAGTTGTTATCCATAAACTTTCTTACTTTCTTACTTGAATATATTGCCATATCTATGTCATCTAAGGTGAATACAAATCTGTAAGGTTTGAATATATTGCCATATCTATATCATCTAAGGTGAATACAAATCTGTAAGGTTTGAATATATTGCCATATCTATATCATCTAAGGTGAATACAAATCTGTAAGGTTTGAATATATTGCCATATCTATATCATCTAAGGTGAATACAAATCTGTAAGGTTTGAATATATTGCCATATCTATATCATCTAAGGTGAATACAAATCTGTAAGGTTTGAATATATTGCCATATCTATATCATCTAAGGTGAATACAAATCTGTAAGGTTTGAATACAAATCTATATCATCTAAGGTGAATTAAATAATATATTACATCTATGTCATCTAAGGTGAATACAAATCTGTAAGGTTTGAATATATTGCCATATCTATCTCTAAGGTGAATACAAATCTGTAAGGTTTGAATATATTGCCATATCTATATCATCTAAGGTGAATACAAATCTGTAAGGTTTGAATATATTGCCATATCTATATCATCTAAGGTGAATACAAATCTGTAAGGTTTGAATATATTGCCATATCTATATCATCAAGGTGAATACAAATCTGTAAGGCTTCATCTAAGAAATATATTGCCATATCTATATCATCTAAGGTGAATACAAAATATATTGCCATATCTATATCATCTAAGGTGAATACAAATCTGTAAGGTTTGAATATATTGCCATATCTGTACCAGTTAATGTGAGTAAAAATCTGTATGGTTTGAATAACAATCTTCCCTGCGCCATGTGCGACCAGATGGTGCAAGAGTTAAATCCCACTGGTAGCAGTGGCAGTCAGCTGGATTGTACGCCTACGTTACCTGTTCCAGTCCAAAGTACTCGACAGTTTTCACAGAAGATCTTGTTTTGTGCATCTTAAGGCGCTTTATGTTTTATACGGAGTAGGCGTACAAAATAGTGAACACATACTCCTCGAGACATACAATTGTTCAGCGCTCAATTTTACACTTCTATCTCTGTTTTTAAAACGTTTCCATTTCGGTACAGGAAACTACTGGCCGTCAATCACTACAGGGGAAATATGTGTTGTGTATCTTGACTGGTACCTTACGTTACCAGTCAAGATACACAACACATGTGTTTTCTCAGATGAAATGTTGACTAGCCTTTACGATGTATGTGTGTGTGCGTGCGCGCGTGTGTCTGAGTGCGTGCGTGCGTGTTTTTTACGGGTACCAGCGCTGGGGAGGATGCGCTCGTCACTTTCTGAATACCTGGTACCATCACTATTTGATAGTTGATTCAAAACATGTTCAATATATTGTTGGAATTGTGCAATCAACTCAATCAATCAAATCAAATTTTGCATATATTTGGAAAGGCGTTTTCGCTTCATTTTAGCAAAATCAATTGAAAACAGATGGGCACAGCCACGTGACTCAAAACGTACTACCAGGTGACAATTGATCCAACTCTCCACGTCGGCAGTATAAATATGCTCCCAGGTAAACCACTTGTCAGTAGTTGTTGGAAGAATCAAGATGATGTTCTTCAGCTGCTTTTCGGTTCTCCTATTGACTGTACTCGCCACGCGGGCTTCAGCCGGAACTTTCCCTTCATCGTCGGCTGATTGTCCAGCACCAGGGCGTCTGAACCTGAAGCTCCAAAACCTCTTGAACAGTCTCCAGAACATTACCATCAACCTTCAGGGTGCTGTCAACATCACCGAAAGACAGTGTCCATGTGTGGGCGGTAAGCAGCCAAAAAGCCTTATTTTTTGTTTCATGAAGTTTATTAAAGTTTTCCGTTGGTGGAAGGGTGGTGCTGACACACCAGTCTGTGCCATGTCAGCGACGAGTTTCAACATGAATGACATTACTATAAAATTGCGGACGTTTAGGAGTGAGTGAGTGAGTGAGTTTACTTTTATGCCGCACTCAGCAATATTCCAGCTATATGGCGACGGTCTGTAAATAATCGAGTCTGGACCAGACAATCCAGTGATCAACAGCAGGAGCATCGATCTGCGCAATTGGGAACCGATGACACGTGTCAACCAAGTCAGCGAGCCTGACCACCCGATCCCGTTAGTCGCCTTTTACGACAAGCATAGTCGCTTTTTGTGGCAAGCATACGTTGCTGAAGACCTATTCTACCCCGGATCTTCACGGGTCGGACCTTTAGGAACCTTTAAGGTTTCATATTTGGTCTAGGATAATTATAATACCGAGAATTTGTTGTCGGGGAATTAGCTTGGAACCGCATCACCTTAAAATAACCAAGAGAAGCATCTATTAGTGGCCAGTCTTTATTCGGTGCATTTCATGAGTCATTTACATTTCATTACGTTTACACAAATAGACCTTAACGACACCGAGAACGTAGCAATATAAGAGCAACAGAATGAAACAACAAGTCTAAGGTCTATGTTCGCTCGCGAGTTTTGTGTGTTCAGTATAGTTACCTCACTTAATATGAACATTGCTTAAACATTGATTGATCAAAGGTCGCACGGATCATTTGAACTAAACACACATATCAATTATATAAGAATACATTCACTGACATACACTTTGATTGCAAGCACGCAAAAATATACAATACGTGCACAAGCATTACATTACTTCCAGGAACCTGGTGATGTGTAATTTTGATTTACTGAACTTATAATGTCTAAACGTTACTATATTAAGCTGTATACTTGTGTGATGGGCAGTAAATTGTTAGATAGGTGGTACATGGTCTGACCTAACCATGATACAAATATTCCCTGGTGTACTTAATCAATACTGCATAATTTGAATGATTACACTCATGGGCAAAAGAAACGATACCATATTATTGAGGCTAATTAATGAAAGATGACAAAAGATAAACAGAAAATCAATGTTGTAATTTGAAGACAAATAGGTGAGGAGCATGGAAAATCGAATTCATTAATCGAGGCCAATAATTGTTTGAGATAATTGCAAAAAAACCCATAATATTCATATGTCCTGTATTTGATCACTCCAGTTTGATGAGATAAGTCAATGTCAGTGAAACAGGGATACGCCTGTGAGTCAATATCGAGTGTGGTCACCACAGGCATCGATGCAGGCTCTAACACGACGTCGAACAGATGAGGTCAGACGTCTGACCACGTGAGGAGGTATCCTGTTCCTCTCCTCCCTTAAAGCCTGGATGAGGGTTTGTTTGAGGAGGTATCTGCTCATCGATGCTGGTGACGTCACAGTGAGGAATCGGTTGCGCAAATGCAGGGTACGCAAGTACCGGTCTTCAGCTGGGGTCGTGACCCGAGGTCTGCCACTCCTCGGCCTGTCCTGTGTCCTGCCTGTCTGTGTGTAACGGGTCTTCAGCTGGGGTCGTGACCCGAGGTCTGCCACTCCTCGGCCTGTCCTGTGTCCTGCCTGTCTGTCTGTAACCGGTCTTCAGCTGGGGTCGTGACCCGAGGTCTGCCACTCCTCGGCCTGTCCTGTGTCCTGCCTGTCTGTGTGTAACGGGTCTTCAGCTGGGGTCGTGACCCGAGGTCTGCCACTCCTCGGCCTGTCCTGTGTCCTGCCTGTCTGTGTGTAACGGGTCATCAGCTGGGGTCGTGACCCGAGGTCTGCCGCTCCTCGGCCTGTCATGTGTCCTGCCTGTCTCGGCCTGTCTGTGTGTAACGGGTCATCAGCCTGGTTATTGTCAGGCGGCTACAACCGAAGATCCTGGCGACGTGATTGTGGGTAGCGCCAAGCTGGATCATGCCGATTGCCCTTTCTCTCTCTTCTTTCGCTAATCACGGCGTGGTCGCAAATGTAATCGTAAAATGTAGATGGCCATTAACATTTTCACGTGTTTTTATACCGAATATTTGCCACGTGTGTCATGCGTGCACGTGCACGAAAATTTCGTGAATAAGTTCATTTTTCTGGGTTCTGGTTTGCACGTGCATCGCTGTTTCATTGAGTCAGTTTTGTTGAATTCGGCTGAATGTTTCTGACTATAAATACCCAAAATATCAAAGTCCAAACACATATTATAATTTCAAAAAGTTTGGTATCGTTTCTTTTGCCCCTGAGTGTATATTGGTATAAACTAATATTATGAATTATGATAGAAATCGGAGAAAATTATGGTGCTTGATTCGGGCCATCGCTTTATCGCTCTGAAAAACTAGGCGATATCGCGACAAAGCGACAGTACAAAACGATATTGTGATATGGCGACACAATATAGCCATATTGCGATACAGCCAAAAACGATATAGCGATATCACGACACGACATGGCGATAACGCAACACGAAATGGCAACAACACGACACAACATTGCGATAACACAACACGACATTGCGATAACACGACACGACATTGCGATAACGCAACACGAAATGGCGATAAAACGTCGCGACATTGCCATATGGCGATAACGCGAAAAGACGATATTGCGATATGGTGACGCGATATGGCGATATGTAGAAAAGCGGGTAGGTTCATTCATTCTTAGGATTTAATAATAGGATAGCGGGAAGTGTGTGAGGTAAACGCATTCGTAAAACCATCCATTCTACTGAATTAGCTCACCCAAGCACGATGAGAGATGACATATTCCAGACTGTGATACTTGTCCATGTCAAGATCATGAGAACGCTATAAGAGTTCATCAAAATAGATTTGGGTTCTTACGGTGCCTGATCGATCTGCCTGATCTTGCGGGAAATCGATCTCTGAAAGATATATTTTTAAGAATGGTGGTTGCTTATCGAGAAAGGAAGATATCATCATAAACGAAAAGTTGTAGAAGATTTTTCTTCTATCTATAATATCTTAATCTTTACAGTGCAGTTTGGTCATTATTATCATGGCCATCAGCAAAGCCATGTGTAGGTCAGCAGCATATGGCCAGTTGGCCACGGAAGCTTAACATTGGGGATGATGTACTGGATACTGCGGACTGACCATACATGTACTGTACATACGATACAAGGATGCCTGAAAGTGAGAATATATATAGAATTCTGGCTTTTAACGGGACTGGACCCTCATACAACGACAGGCAGGTGGACTGATGATCCCCTCTGAGATGTTATCTGTCCGTTGCTGCACTATCATGTAATTGTATATTTGACACCGAATAAAAGGTAGTGGGCCCGCTGAGGACCTTCTGTGTTTGAGGAGACAGATAGCCGAATTAAACAGCTCGGGCTACAATATTACACATGATTGAATTAAAGTATTTGATACAAAAGTAGGCCCAATTCATTTATTTTTATCAGATGTTGTGGAGGCTGGAGTTACTGGAAAGGTACATGTATGGGAATGTAAACACTTTGGGGTGAAAAATCCAGTTGATGAAACATAATGTATATGATTAATGTGCAAGGGCTTCAGTCTGTCTATATAGATATTTGTAGATTATGATAGTCTGGGTCGTGGTATTAAGCATGCTGTCTTGTATTTGTTATAACATGATGCCACTGGAAAGCGATTTGGAAACAAACAGTTGAACACATGTGTGGATATGTTCATGTACACAAAAGGATTAAACGAAGCATCACCCACATTTTATCTAAATAAGTACGGAAACACTACACGTTGATAACAAAAATACCGCGTATCAAAACGTTAAAAGAAATATTTTACTCCGATTAAAAGAAAACAAAACTGAAATTGCCGGACAATGCCAGAAAGTATGGTCACCATGACTACGTCACCAATCTAATTGTCAAAAAGTTCTCAAATACTATAATTGTTGTGATTGTATGAACCACCACTGGCGACCGCATCAGTACCTGGTGTTGCCACTCCTCGCACAGATAACATGTGTCAGTCTCCCCCTCATACTGACATTCATGCCTCGAAGTCTAAGCATCGAAATGCTCTGCCATTCTTCATGGAGTGTATTCGCCAATCCTGCAGATTTTGTACAGGACTTCCAGCTCTATTTTGGCGTCCAAGATAGTCTCTTAAGTGCTTGCTGGGGACCATGTCGGGGCTCCTTGTGCGTCATGGTAATGTTTCGATGGCGTTGTTCTCCAAATGGGCGATGACGGCTCGAGTCTAATCGGACGACGTACCCCTGACCAGCCAACTTCCTTTGCTGGCGCAATTCCTCGGCATGGGGCATGAGATTGCGTCGAATCAACATCAAGTGCACGTACTGCAATTTTGAAATGTATACCCCAATGTGCAAGGCGCGTTCTCAGCACATGAACCTTCGACCCACTGCTTTATATATATTGGGTGAAGCACTTGCTTTACATGTGCATTCTAGTATGATCGCCTGTTTAAACTAAAAGTTTTAAAATTGCCCTGAATTCCAGGTGGTGCTTAATTAACACACATGTGTATATTTAGTTACAACACGTATACGCACTACAGATGTTAATAAGCCGTTTGTCATAGGCCTTCAAAGACATGTACATCCCAAGACGGCATGGCAGTTCACCCAATTCTAGAAAAAACTGAATAGTACACTTTATTTTAAAAAAGCAGAACATTATGTTTTACATGTTAAGTTAGAATTACATTTTCTCGATTTAGTTGTAGCTCTTACGATGGTTTTAAAGATAAGAGAATGATAAATTTGTACAATAACAAACGTTTACTTCGTGTTGTATGTATTAAGATTGAATAAAATCAGCCCAATGACATGCTAGTAATGACCGTTTACAGAAAACCGGTAAACAAGTCAAACATTTTTTACATTTAGTGTAATTTTCTACACTTATGGATGGAACAATGATTCCATTCCGAAGTTGTTCCATTGTGCTTAAATTAGTGGTGATGTGACGCCGAAGTTGAACAGCTGCTATAAGAGATTCAGTCTTAAATAATAATAACCACTCCACCTTTTGGTGCTTCGTCGATCATGTGTGTTTCTTTCTGTATGTATTATTCGGTTGTTGCTGCATTTTGATGACAGAGACGATGAGTTACACAATAGCACCATATTCATGAGGGGCATGCATAGAAGATTACTCTCCATTTGCAAACACCGAATATTATCATTACGTGAAATCACTAGAAAGTGTTTACTTTCTGACTTAAGCTAATACGATGCTAATTCAAATACAACATGGACGCATCACACACACATACACATAAGTACATACCACAAACACACAAACTCATATCAAGATGAATAGATCGCTTTATCGTCATATTGCAGTATCGCCGTTTTGCCATTTCGTGTCGTGTTATTGTCATTTCCTGTCGAGTTATCGCCATGTTGTGTCGCATTTTCGCCATATCGTGTCTTGCTGTCGTCATATCGTGTCTTGTTATAGCTATTTCGTTTTTGACTGTATCGCTATATCGCTTTATGGTGTCGCCATATCGCCATATCGCCACTATGGCTTTGTCGCGATATCGCCTAGATTTTTCAGAGCGATAAAGGCCCGACTCAGCCTACTTTACGAACATACGATGAATGAAGTGAACATAACTTAGCTTAAAATAACAAAGAGAAGCATCTATTAGTGACCAGTCTTTATTTGGTGCATTTCATGAGTGAAATACCTTGAAGAAAGGCCATTATCTATACCACCGATGCCTTCAGAGTTCGTGATACAGTCAACGGTCATTCTTTAAACAATACTTACAAATGACGAGTGTAGTGAATGGTTCTCACACTCGCACAACGTCTGCGACGGGTCCAACTCGCAGTGAGGTCGCGAAATCGGTCGCAGTGTGATCGCACGTCTCAATAACCTCGCAGGTGGCTCGCAGGTCAGTGTGATCGCACGTCTCAATAACCTCGCAGGTGGCTCGCAGGTCAGTGTGATCGCACGTCTCAATAAGCTCGCAGGTGGCTCGCAGGTCAGTCGCACATGTATTCGCCGCGTGGTTCCCTTGATTGCTTCCAGTTTTTCATTCGCCAAACTGTGCGCGAGTTGTGGCGAGTTCATAACGATATTCTTTCCATAATTTCATGAAAGAGCTCAACGGACATCCTCCTGTAGTCTTTGGCCTGATTTGGATTGTCCTGCTTCAACCTCTGGACAAGGGGGTAGTACTGACAGCGTTCCTGTCTCGTCATAGGGGTCAGCCAGTTTCGGACCCACATCTAGCGGCGTCGCCTTCTTCTTCTTCTCTCACGTTGTCTGATCATTGCCAATGTGTAGTTAATAACGTCATTCAATTGCGCTTCGGCTTCAGTCTGCAGGACAAGGGCCAAGACGATATCCCCAGAGTCATTATCCATCTTTTTTAGTGTTTCCAGTGCTTGACAGACGACAAATGACGAGATCGCAGGCGGTTCCGGTCCTTTTAATAAGATTTTGGGAGCGCACTCGCTAAAACTCTCAATTGGCGTCGCATAGGTCTCAATGCAGCCTTCCTAAAGGTCCTCGTCATCGTACTGGAGTCGCAGTAAACTCGTATGACATAAGCCCGGTCGCACCAGTCTAAACCAAGTCGCCATAGAAATGAAAATTACATTGTTTTTGGTCGTAGTCAAATCGCACACCCTGTTCCGTATAAACGCATAGGGGCGATCGGTCGCCAAAAAGTACGCGACCAGTGCGATCCCGTCTGAGACACTGCAGCAGGTGTCTATAACACGGGAGGAACAGCAGCCACACGTTCCAGAAAACCTGGGCATGTGGCTTTGTTGTTCGGGGTTCACAGGCGTAGTATTTCAGAATCTCTGTGTGTGTGTGCGTGCGTGCCTGCGTGTGTGCGCGTGCGTGCGTGCGTGCGTGCGTGTGTGTGTGTGTCAGCGTGTACTTTCAGCTATATTGGCTATTAACTATAAATAAAATATGTCCCATCAGATCGCTGACTCTCTTCAGTGCGGGGCAGGATAAGGCCAAGGTCGTCAATGGCGAACGGGCACGTCACAATTCTGTTTGCGATGAATATATGTACGTAAACTCATTATGACAGTGAGGTGTAAGTGTCTCCGAAAGAATGGCGACTAGCGCGCTGACAGGTGACATCAGTTCAACATGTTTTGGTGCATGTCGTTTGTGTATATTGTGAAATAAACAAGAAAATGGGTGAGTTACCGCTACAAATTCTGAGCAGGGATTTTGGCTCGGAATCGAGAAATCACGTTTTTGCAAGCTTCCGATGACCCTAGCTATCAAAGTACTGCTTCGATTTTTGTGCTATATGTCTTATTTTGTAGGTAAATCTATTGTTTTGAAATGTGCGAATACTTTAAATGGGATAAATACAGTGAGCATTGTTGAATTCGCCTTGAAGCGAACTTGGTGTGTTGACCTCGTTACATCCCTTTCCTTTTATATAGTACTAAGACCCCGTCAGTGACAGTATATACCTTGGTGGCAGTTTTTAGCGTTACAAGCCCTCGTGGGGCTAGTATAAATTGATTAAATCGGTCCGGTTGAGTGTTCTGGCTTGTCTATTTTAATTGTTTGTGCTGCACAGAGACAGAATGGTTATCAAACTTGTATTCTAGCAATACAAAATCTAGCAAAATCCGATGTGATTAACATCTGGTTCCGAGGTGACATAATATTAGCTGTTTGCCAACAAAATAAACTAATGAGCAAAAGAAACGATACCAAGTCGAAAACACTGATATTACAAAACGACAAACCACCATTGTAAAAAAGGACAATACGTGGTCAGTTTCTGGTATGTCCACTGTGGGCATCAATGCAAGCCCTAGCTCTACGACGTGCTGAGAACATCAGACGCCTTATACCTTTAGCAGGGATCCTTCGCCATTCCCCTTGAAGGGCTTGGACAAGCTGACGTCGGTTTCCAGGAACCACGGCTCTAGCACGAATCTGGCGATCCAAATGGTCCCACAAGTGTTAAGTTGGTGACATGTCATTTGACCTGGAGGGCCAAGGAAGCACATTGACGTTGTTTCTTTGTAGAAAGTCCATGACAATACGTGCTGTATGGGGACGCGCGTTGTCCTGCTGGAACATGATCCGATTACGGCGTTGACGTAGGAATGGTAGCACAACCGGACGCAGAATTTGATCAAAGTATGACTTCAGGTAAAACTGACATTCTACCAAAACCACGAGGACGAGCAGTGAGATTACCATCCACCACAACAAGATCTGTCTTCATATCGTCACATATGCTACCATGACACCCCCTCCACCAAACGGCTCCACTGCCTGTACACAGCAACGTTGCACACGTTCTCCACGGCGTCTGTTGACACGAGCCCTGCCATCATAACGGAACAGCTGGAACCTGCTTTCCTCTGAGACCATCACTCTCTGCCACTGTCTGTTTTGCCACTGGCGAACCGTGCGTGCCCATCGAAAACGTTGACGTCGATGTTGTAGCGTCAGCCGTACACCGCAGTATGGTCTGTTGCCGCGGATACCGTATTCTCTCAGTCGTCGTGCTGCTGTTTGTCGACTGATAGGATGTCCATGCCCATTCGTTGCTGATGACGTCACAGGTAGGAAACGGTTTCTCAGATGCAGGATGCGTAAGTAGCGGTCTTCGTTGGGGGTGGTGACGCGAGGTCTTCTGGGCCAGTCTAATGTCCGCTCTGTTTGCCTGTAGCGTGTGACCAGCTACGCAACGTGATGGTTAGACGTGTACAGCCCAAGGTCGCTGCAACATGTGCATGAGAGGCACCCATCTGTACCATCCCAATGTCTCTCTCTGGATTCCTGCGATAGTCGGGGCATGGTCGCTGAAATTGATTTCAAGGTCTGATGTCGAGGAAGATTTGTGTGCACTTGCTTCATGCAATTCGTTCACGAGATTTGCTTGATTCACGACCTGTTGCAGTGATACTGTTCTCCCAAACACAACATTTTCCTTGACAAATGTTGAAGGAAGCATTGTGGCGATTGTTTTAAGTTCATAACTACTTACAAAATTTGAGTTTGAGTCTAAATTAACAAATTAAGTTTTGGTACCGTTTCTTTTGTCCATACTTTTTTCACACGTTCCATAATACAGTAAAGCGTCTGTAGAGTATGTAATGATATGGGCTTCCTGTATACTTCATCTTGTCCTTTTATCCTAAGGAACTTTTCACAATAATCAAACTTCTTGCAGGTGATCCCGCTTGCTTCGAAACAAGAGCTGAGAACTTACTCAGTGGGCTTCAACAACTGACCACTGATGTCGAGGCTGCCCAGACCAACGTTTCATTCGAATGTCCAGATCGTAGGTGGTCCATAATCACTTGCAATATTTGGCTTAACATCTTATTGTCGGAAGCGATAAATTTACCGATGTTATGCTTATTTGACTTGACCCTAGGTATACAGAGTTTACTTACTGGGATTAAGTGGCAGTATTAGCAGGTTTGCTCAGATAAATAACTAAAGATCACTTTAGAAAAGCCTTCATTACCATCGAGTTCAAGCCACCAAAGTAAGATCACTGAAATAATTAGAAAGTGGCAGTTTTAATCGGCAACTGTATATCTACACCTGCCCTGCAATCAAATGGCAATAATATTAGTTAAACGTATTTTGTGAGCAATAAGAAAGAGATCTGAAATGTATTTGCACAGATAACCGTTCAGTGCCATGCCTTTTTAACATCAAAGTCAGTTACAGGGCTCAATAGCCATACTGTGAGAAGTGTGAGGTTGGTGAGCTGATTGCAAGAAAATGTACTGATACAAGAACCTATACTAAGATCTCCAGATTCTGTGTATTTTTCAAAATACGTATGGTCCTATCAACATATGAATCATAAGATAATTTCCCAATGTGTTAATTCAGGTAAAATCTTACAGTCACGGCCTCTGATCCTGTTATAAGTATTCAAGGTGACGTTCAGGTACCATGTAAGTTCTGTGTAGTAAGGTTGTCGGTGTACTCGTGCAGGTACCGGGACGGTGCTCGTGGCTACGTGTGGTACGACCGGCGTTGTCGTGGTGGATCCCAATGGCTTCATCCAAAACGGCTTCACAACAGATCAAAATGTAGACAGGTGGACACTGGAGAACGATGCTGAAGGTCTCAATGCATATTCCTTGGACTACTTCAGGAACAATCCACTTCGAATCCAGTGTAAACCCGTGCCAGGAGACCGGGAAATCACATTATTACTAGCGGGCGGTATGTTTTTGAATATTTAAATCATGAGTACCATTGAACTTGCCTCTCCATGTTTTACAGTGCCAGTTATGTCAGTGCTGTGTGAGATTAGAACGTTGTGCTGAGTCATTCTAACCACTGGAGATATGTATAGTAACATCACACTTCCAAGAACTGTCGAATCAATTATAATGCCATATCATATTATATCTAATTGTCACGTGTAATTGAGAAGATAATGAAACTACCCTGCTCAACTGTATGTGCCATGTCCTTCCTTGTAGTGTATATATGTGACACATCTACTTTATGTGTCGTGTCCTTCCTTGTAGTGTATATATCTGACACATCTACTGTATGTGCCGTGTCATTTCGTTGTAGTGTATATATCTGACACATCTACTTTATGTGCCATGTCCTTCCTTGTAGTGTATATATGTGACACATCTACTGTATGTGTCATGTCCTTCCTTGTAGTGTATATATGTGACACATCTACTTTATGTGCCGTGTCATTTCCTTGTAGTGTATATATGTGACACATCTACTGTATGTGTCATGTCCTTCCTTGTAGTGTATATATGTGACACATCTACTGTATGTGCCGTGTCATTTCCATGTAGTGAATATATCTCGCACGTCTACTTTATGTGCCGTGTCATTTCCTCGTAGTGTATATATCTGACACATCTACTTTATGTGCCATGTCATTTCGTTGTAGTGTATATATCTGACATATCTACTTTATGTGCCGTGTCATTTCCTTGTAGCGTATATATCTGACACATCTACTTTATGTGCCGTGTCATTTCCTTGTAGTGTATATATCTGCCACATCTACTTTATGTGCCGTGTCATTCCTTGTAGTGTATATATCTGACACATCTACTGTATGTGCCGTGTCATTTCCATGTAGTGAATATATCTCGCACATCTACTTTATGTGCCGTGTCATTTCCTTGTAGTGTATATATCTGACACATCTACTGTATGTGCCGTGTCATTTCCATGTAGTGAATATATCTCGCACATCTACTTTATGTGCCGTGTCATTTCGTTGTAGTGTATATATTTGACACACCTGCTTTATGTTCCGTGTCATTTCCTTGTAGCGTATATATCTGACACATCTACTTTATGTTTCATGTCATTTCCTTGTAGTATATATATCTGACACATCTACATTATGTGCCGTGTCATTTCCTTGTAGTGTATATATCTGACACATCTACATTATGTGCCGTGTCATTTCCTTGTAGTGTATATATCTGACACATCTACTTTATGTGCCATGTCATTCCTTGTAGTGTATATATCTGACACATCTACTTTATGTGTCATGTCCTTCCTTGTAGTATATATATCTGACACATCTACTTTATGTGCAGTGTCATTTCCTTGTAGTGTATATATCTGACACATCTACTTTACGTGTCATGTCCTTCCTTGTAGTGTATATATCTGACACATCTACTTTATGTGCCGTGTCATTTCCTTGTAGTGTATATATCTGACACATCTACTGTATGTGCCGTGTCATTTCCATGTAGTGAATATATCTCGCACATCTACTTTATGTGCCGTGTCATTTCGTTGTAGTGTATATATTTGACACACCTGCTTTATGTGTCGTGTCATTTCCTTGTAGCGTATATATCTGACACATCTACTTTATGTGTAATGTCCTTCCTTGTAGTATATATATCTGACACATCTACATTATGTGCCGTGTCATTTCGTTGTAGTGTATATATCTGACACATCTACTTTATGTGTCATGTCCTTCCTTGTAGTGTATATATCTGACACATCTACTTTATGTGCCGTGTCATTTCGTTGTAGTGTATATATCTGACACATCTACTGACACATCTACTGACACATCTACTAACAGGCCGATTCCTGATGTTTGTTGACAGATGGAATTACAACAGCAACTTCACAGGTGACTGGTATTGACGGTGATGTCAGCAATAACCGTCGACTATACGTCGCCATATCCTTCGACGACACTAGTAAAAACGGCATCTACTCCATCAATAGATTAAGCGCAAGACAACTCACCCTGCTCTGTTTATATAACGGCACAACTGGCGACATTTTCATTTGTAACAGGTATGTACATAGACTTAATCGTTTCTATATACAGAAGAAACGTCTACCACAAGCCCCAGGTATGTACATAGACTTAATGGTTTCTATATGCAGAAGAGACCTCTACCACAAGCCCAAGGTATGTACATAGACTTAATCGTTTCTATATACAGAAGAAACCTCTACCACAAACCCCAGGTATGTACATAGACTTAATAGTTTCTATATGCAGAAGAAACCTGTACCACAAACCCCAGGTATGTACATAGACTTAATAGTTTCTATATACAGAAGAGACCTGTTCCACAAGCCCCAGGTATGTACATAGACTTAATCGTTTCTATATACAGAAGAGACCTGTTCCACAAGCCCCAGGTATGTACATAGACTTAATGGTTTCTATATACAGGAGAAACCTCTACCACATGCCCCAGGCATGTACATAGACTTAATGGTTTCTATATACAGAAGAAACCTCTACCACAAACCCCAGGTATGTACATGGACTTAATCGTTTCTTTATACAGAAGAGACCTCTACCACAAGCCCCAGGTATGTACATAAACTTAATCGTTTCTATATGCAGAAGAGACCTCTACCACAAGCCCCAGGTATGTACATAGACTTAATCGTTTCTTTATACAGAAGAGACCTCTACCACAAGCCCCAGGTATGTACATAAACTTAACAGTTTCTATATGCAGAAGAGACCTCTACCACAAGCCCCAGGTATGTACATAGACTTAATCGTTTCTATATACAGAAGAAACCTGTACCACAAACCCCAGGTATGTACATAGACTTAATGGTTTCTATATACAGAAGAGACCTCTACCACAAGCCCAAGGTATGTACATAGACTTAATCGTTTCTATATACAGAAGAGACCTCTACCACAAGCCCAAGGTATGTACATAAACTTAATAGTTTCTATATGCAGAAGAGACCTCTACCACAAGCCCCAGGTATGTACATAGACTTAATGGTTTCTATATACAGAAGAAACCTCTACCACAAACCCCAGGTATGTACATAGACTTAATCGTTTCTATATACAGAAGAAACCTCTACCACAAACCCCAGGTATGTGCATAGACTTAATCGTTTCTATATACAGAAGAAACCTGTACCACAAACCCCAGGTATGTACATAGACTTAATCGTTTCTATATACAGCAGAAACCTCTGCCACAAGCCCCAGGTATGTACATAGACTTAATAGTTTCTATATACAGAAGAGACCTGTTCCACAAGCCCAAGGTATGTACATAGACTTAATGGTTTCTATATACAGTAGAAACGTCTACCACAAGCCCCAGGTATGTACATAGACTTAATCGTTTCTATATTCAGAAGAAACCTGTACCACAAACCCCAGGTATGTACATAGACTTAATGGTTTCTATATACAGTAGAAACGTCTACCACAAGCCCCAGGTATGTACATAGACTTAATCGTTTCTATATTCAGAAGAAACCTGTACCACAAACCCCAGGTATGTACATAGACTTAATGGTTTCTATATACAGTAGAAACGTCTACCACAAGCCCCAGGTATGTACATAGACTTAATCGTTTCTTTATACAGAAGAGACCTCTACCACAAACCCCAGGTATGTACATAGACTTAATCGTTTCTATATTCAGAAGAAACCTGTACCACAAGCCCAAGGTATGTACATAGACTTAATGGTTTCTATATACAGTAGAAACGTCTACCACAAGCCCCAGGTATGTACATAGACTTAATCGTTTCTATATTCAGAAGAAACCTGTACCACAAACCCCAGGTATGTACATAGACTTAATGGTTTCTATATACAGTAGAAACGTCTACCACAAGCCCCAGGTATGTACATAGACTTAATCGTTTCTATATTCAGAAGAAACCTGTACCACAAGCCCAAGGTATGTACATAGACTTAATCGTTTCTATATTCAGAAGAAACCTGTACCACAAGCCCAAGGTATGTACATAGACTTAATGGTTTCTATATACAGAAGAAACCTCTACCACAAACCCCAGGTATGTATGGTTCCGAATATATCACGAGCATGCTTATATACCTGTCAAATACTCATGATAGCACGTGTTTGCGAAAAAGTGAGCGTATCCTGTTCCAGCAGGTGCACAGGTAATGAACACATGCAAACACTAGTGATTTGTTCGGGGCGGTGGGGCAACCTAGTGGTTACAGCGTCTCGCCGAAAACACGGGTTCGTTGGGGCAACCTGGTGGTTATAGCGTCTCGCCGAAGACACGGGTTCGGTGGGGCAACCTAGTGGTTATAGCGTCTCGCCGAAGACACGGGTTCGGTGGGGCCACCTAGTGGTTATAGCGTCTCGCCGAAGACACGGGTTCGATGAAAGGCCGAAAGCTGTGCATACACATTGCTTTTGTGAAATTGGGGAATTTTAACAAACATTGTGTTTTGATTTACAATTAACACCTGTTTGAGGTGTATGCGATGTACGTGATACAGAACACGAATTTTCGCAATTCCGGCCTCATCGGCTGTACCGGTAAGATCGCTTAATTAACATGCTGGCGAGGAGGTTCCTCACTCTCAGAATATGGGTTAAAATCCCAGATGAGACTGAACCCCCAAAAGTTTTAAAGTATGATACCAAATGCAATAACATTTGACTACTTTGTGGTTGTGTGTCTTTTTGCGTACTTACTGATCGTTAAATGCTTTCAGTATTGTAAAAAACGAAAATATCAACAATACCACAGAACGATTTCTGATACAATGTAGTTGTTTTGGCTACAGCTACATACACAATGTTGTTGTTTTGGCTCCAGCTACATACACAGTGTTGTTGTTTGGGCTCCAGCTACATACACAGTGTTGTTGTTTGGGCTCCAGCTACATACACAGTGTTGTTGTTTTGGCTCCAGCTACATACACAGTGTTGTTGTTTGGGCTCCAGCTACATACACAATGTTGTTGTTTTGGCTCCAGCTACATACACAGTGTTGTTGTTTTGGCTCCAGCTACATACACAATGTTGTTGTTTTGGCTCCAGCTACATACACAGTGTTGTTGTTTTGGCTCCAGCTTCATACACAATATTGTTGTTTTGGCTCCAGCTACATACACAGTGTTGTTGTTTTGGTTCCAGCTACATACACAGTGTTGTTGTTTTGCCTCCAGCTACATACACAATGTTGTTGTTTTGGCTCCAGCTACATACACAATATTGTTGTTTTGCCTCCAGCTACATACACAATGTTGTTGTTTTTGCTACAGTTACATACAGAGTGTTGCTGTTTTTGGCTACAGCTACATACACAGTGTTGTTGATTTGGCTACAGCTACATACACAATGTTGTTGTTTTTGCTACAGTTACATACAGAGTGTTGCTGTTTTTTGGCTACAGCTACATACACAGTGTTGTTGTTTTGCCTCCAGCTACATACACAATGTTGTTGTTTTTGCTACAGTTACATACAGAGTGTTGCTGTTTTTGGCTACAGCTACATACACAGTATTGTTGTTTTGGCTCCAGCTGAACATACAATGTTGTTGTTTTGGTAACAGCTACATACACAGTGTTGTTGTTTTGGCTCCAGCTACATACAGAATGTTGTTGTTTTGGCTACAGCTACATACACAATGTTGCTGTTTTGGCTCCAGCTACATACACAGTGTTGCTGTTTTGGCTCCAGCTACATACACAGTGTTGCTGTTTTGGCTCCAGCTACATACAGAATGTTGTTGTTTTGGCTCCAGCTACATACAGAATGTTGTCGTTTGGCTCCAGCTACATACACAATGTTGTTGTTTTGGCTCCAGCTACATACACAATGTTGTTGTTTTGGCTTCAGCAACATACACAATGTTGTCGTTTGGCTCCAGCTACATACAGAATGTTGTTGTTTTCTCACCAGCAACATACACAATGTTGTTGTTTTGGCTTCAGCAACATACACAATGTTTTTGTTTTGGCTACAGCTACAAATACAATATTGTTGTTTTGGCTCCATCTACATACACAATGTGGTTGTTTTGGCTCCAGCTACATGCACAGGATTGTTGTTTTGGCTCCAGCTACATACACAGTATTGTTGTTTTGGCTCCAGCTGAACATACAATGTTGTTGTTTGGGCTCCAGCTACATGCACAGTGTTTTTGTTTTGGCTCCATCTACATACACAATGTGGTTGTTTTGGCTCCAGCTACATATACATGAATGATGGTCAGAAGGTCGTCAAGAAACCAGTGAGTGGAGGAACATTTGAGGACGTGCTCGTATTTTCAGTGCCGCCTGTGGACCTGGTGGTTCAAGACGATGGTAGGTGTAATATAATTAAGCATAATACAATTACTGCTTGATTTAAAGATTGACTTCCCTGTGCAATGAAATGTTGCTATGTGTATTCCTAATTTCATACACATTCACTTGTTGCTTGACGTTTATACCCAGATACCACTTATCAATGTTTGGGCTCAGTGTACCCCTTGGCACCCTCACTCACTCACCCACTTTGCCTGGTAACGAGAGCACTTATGGCGTTATACAGCCTCACACACTCACACACTCTGCCTAGTAACGAGAACACTTATGGCGCTATACACCCTCACTCAGTCACTAACCGACTCTGTCTGGTAACTGGAATACTGATTGTATTATACACCCTCACTCACTCACTCACTCACCCACTCTGTCTTGTAACTGGAATACTGATTGTATTATACACCCTCACTCGCTCACCCACTCTGCCTGGTAACGAGAACACTTATGGCGCTATACACCCTCACTCACTCACTCACCGACTCTGTCTGGTAAATGGAATACTGATTGTATTATTCACCCTCACTCACTCACTCACTCACCCACTCTGTCTTGTAACTGGAATACTGATTGTGTTATACACCCTCACTCACTCACCCACTCTGTCTGGTAACTGGAATATTGATTGCGTTATACACCCTCACTCAATCACGCACTCTTGTCTGGTACCTGGAATACTGATTGCGTTATACACCCTCACTCACTCACCCACTGTCTGGTAACTGGAATACTGACTGTGTTATACACCCTCACTCACTCACCCACTCTGTCTGGTTACTGGAATACTGATGGTGTTATACACCCTCACTCACCCACTCTGTCTGGTTACTAGAATACCGATGATGTTATACACACTCACACACTCACACACTGTCTGGTAACTGGAATACTGATTGCGTTATACCCACTCACTCACTCACTCACCCACTATCTCTGATAAGTCGAATACTACATGTATTAGCGTTATTCATACTCACTCACTTACTTTGTCTGGTAACTAGAATACTAGTGGCGGTATACACAGTCACTCACTCGCTCACCAACTCTGGCTAGTCACTACAATACTGATGGCGTTAGACACACTCACTCACTCACTCACTCTGTCTGGTAACTATAATACTGATTGCGTTATGAACACTCTCTCACTCTGTGAGGTAACTAGAATAGTAGCGGCGTCATGCACACTCCATCACTCACTCACTCTGTATGGTAAATACCGCCTCCGTGGTGTAGTGGTTAGAGCGTCAGCCCAGAGAGCGGAACGTCGCGGGTTCGTTCCCCGACCGCGTCATACCAAAAGACGTTAAAATATGGTACTTGTTGGTCCCTGCCTGGCGTTCGGCATTAATGGGTACATCAAGGACTGGTCGGCTCGGAGTCAGTATAATGTGTCTGAGTGGGGCATTCATGCTTCACTGCGGCGTGGTATCTCAGTGGGCTAGCACTATAAAACCAGCTTAAATCTGGGCTAGTACAAGCTGCCGCACATACACACGAATGCACGTCGTCATATGAGCGAAATATTCTCAAGCACGACGTTAAACCCAATTTCACCTCACCTGTATGGTAAATAGAATACTGATGACGTTATACACCCTCACTCACTTTCTCTGATAACTGCAACACTAGTGGCGTTATACACACTCACTCACTCACCCACTCTGTCTGGTAACTAGAATACTGATTGCGTTATACACACTCACACACTCACACACTCTGTCTGGTAACTAGATTTCTTATGACGTGATACACCCTCACTCAGTTTATCTGATAACTGCAATAATAGTGGCCTTATACAAACACATTCACTCTGTCTGGTTACAAGAATACTGATAGCGTCATACACCCTCACTCACTCTGTCTGGTTACTAGAATATTAGCGGCGTTATACAAACTCGCTCACTCACCCACTCTCTGATAAGTCGAATACTATTAGCGTTATACCACTCACTCACACTGGTCACGAAAATACTGATGGCGTCATACACACACTCACTTACTCTGACTGGTAACGAGAGTACTGATGGCGATATACACTCACTCACTACTTTGCCTAGTAAATAGAATACTGACGGCGTTATACATACACTCACTTACTCTGCCTCGTAAGGAGAGAACTGGTGGCCTTATACACACACTCACTCACTCTCCGTCGTAAAAAGAATAGTGATGGCGTTAAACACACACTCACTTACTCTGCCTGGTAACGAGAGTACTGACGGCGTTATACATACACTCACTCTGGTAACGAAAATACTGATGACGTTATACACTAACTCACTCATTCTGCCTGGTAACAAGTATATTGATGACATTATACGCGCACTCTCTCTCGTAATGAGAATACTGATGGGTTTATACACACTCTCACTCACTCTGCCTGGTAACGGGAGTACTGATGGCGTTATACATACACTCACTCTGGTAACGGAAATACTGATGACGTTATACACTAACTCACTCACTCTGCCTGGTAACGAAAATACAGATGACGTTATACACACACTCACTCACTCTGCCTGGTAACGAGAATAGTGATGACGTTTTACAAGCACTAATTCCCTCTGTCGGGTAACCAGGATACTGATGGCGTTATACACACACTCACTCACTCACTCACACTGTCTGGAAACGAGCATACTAATGACGTTTTACTAACACTGACTCACTCTGCCTGGTAAATAGAATATTGATGGCGTTATACGCACACTCACTCACTCACTCTGCCTGGTATATAGAATATTCATGGCTTTATACACACATTCATTTACTCACTCTACCTGGTACATAGATTACTGATGGCGTTATACACTCACTTACTCTCCATGGTAAATACAATACTGATGACGTTATGCACACATTCACTCACTTACTCTGCCTGGTAACGAGAGTACTAATGGCGATACACACACACTCACTTACTTTGCCTAGTAAATAGAATACTGACGGCGTTATACATACACTCACTTACTCTGCCTCGTAAGAAGTCTGAGTCTGAGTTTAGTTTTACGCCGCTTTTAGCAATATTCCAGCAATATCACGGCGGGGGACACAAGAAATGGGCTTAACACATTGTGCCCAAGTGGGGAATCGAACCGGGGTCTTCGGCGTGACGAGCCAACGCTTTAACCACTAGGCTACCCCACCGCCCGCCTCGTAAGGAGAGAACTGGTGGCCTTATGCACACACTCACTCACTCTCCGTTGTAAAAAGAATAGTGATGGCGTTATACACACACTCACTTACTCTGCATGGTAACGAGAGTACTGATGGCGTTATGCACACACTCACTCTGGTAACGGAAATCCTGATGACGTTATACACTAACTCACTCACTCTGCTTGGTAACGAAAATACAGATGACGTTATGCACACACTGACTCACTCTGCCTGGTAACAAGTATATTGATGACATTATACACACACTGTCTCTCGTAATGAGAATACTGATGGGTTTATACACACTCTCACTCACTCACTCACACTGTCTGGAAACGAGCATACTAATGACGTTATACTAACACTGACTCACTCTGCCTGGTAAATAGAATACTGATGGCGTTATACCCACTCACTCACTCACTCACCCACTATCTCTGATAAGTCGAATACTACATGTATTAGCGTTATTCATACTCACTCACTTACTTTGTCTGGTAACTAGAATACTAGTGGCGGTATACACAGTCACTCACTCGCTCACCAACTCTGGCTAGTCACTACAATACTGATGGCGTTAGACACACTCCATCACTCACTCACTCTGTATGGTAAATACCGCCTCCGTGGTGTAGTGGTTAGAGCGTCAGCCCAGAGAGCGGAAGGTCGCGGGTTCGTTCCCCGACCGCGTCATACCAAAAGGCGTTAAAATATGGTACTTGTTGGTCCCTGCCTGGCGTTCGGCATTAATGGGTACATCAAGGACTGGTCGGCTCGGAGTCAGTATAATGTGTCTGAGTGGGGCATTCATGCTTCACTGCGGCGTGGTATCTCAGTGGGCTAGCACTATAAAACCAGCTTAAATCTGGGCTAGTACAAGCTGCCGCACATACACACGAATGCACGTCGTCATATGAGCGAAATATTCTCAAGCACGACGTTAAACCCAATTTCACCTCACCTGTATGGTAAATAGAATACTGATGACGTTATACACCCTCACTCACTTTCTCTGATAACTGCAACACTAGTGGCGTTATACACACTCACTCACTCACCCACTCTGTCTGGTAACTAGAATACTGATTGCGTTATACACACTCACACACTCACACACTCTGTCTGGTAACTAGATTTCTTATGACGTGATACACCCTCACTCAGTTTATCTGATAACTGCAATAATAGTGGCCTTATACAAACACATTCACTCTGTCTGGTTACAAGAATACTGATAGCGTCATACACCCTCACTCACTCTGTCTGGTTACTAGAATATTAGCGGCGTTATACAAACTCGCTCACTCACCCACTCTCTCTGATAAGTCGAATACTATTAGCGTTATACCACTCACTCACACTGGTCACGAAAATACTGATGGCGTCATACACACACTCACTTACTCTGACTGGTAACGAGAGTACTGATGGCGATATACACTCACTCACTACTTTGCCTAGTAAATAGAATACTGACGGCGTTATACATACACTCACTTACTCTGCCTCGTAAGGAGAGAACTGGTGGCCTTATACACACACTCACTCACTCTCCGTCGTAAAAAGAATAGTGATGGCGTTAAACACACACTCACTTACTCTGCCTGGTAACGAGAGTACTGACGGCGTTATACATACACTCACTCTGGTAACGAAAATACTGATGACGTTATACACTAACTCACTCATTCTGCCTGGTAACAAGTATATTGATGACATTATACGCGCACTCTCTCGTAATGAGAATACTGATGGGTTTTATACACTCCTCACCTCACTCTGCCTGGTAACGGAGTACTGATGGCGTTATACATACACTCACTCTGGTAACGGAAATACTGATGACGTTATACACTAACTCACTCACTCTGCCTGGTAACGAAAATACAGATGACGTTATACACACTCACTCACCACTCTGCCTGGTAACGAGAATAGTGATGACGTTTTACAAGCACTAATTCCCTCTGTCGGGTAACCAGGATACTGATGGCGTTATACACACACTCACTCACTCACTCACACTGTCTGGAAACGAGCATACTAATGACGTTTTACTAACACTGACTCACTCTGCCTGGTAAATAGAATATTGATGGCGTTATACGCACACTCACTCACCACTCTGCCTGGTATATAGAATATTCATGGCTTTATACACACATTCATTTACTCACTCTACCTGGTACATAGATTACTGATGGCGTTATACACTCACTTACTCTCCATGGTAAATACAATACTGATGACGTTATGCACACATTCACTCACTTACTCTGCCTGGTAACGAGAGTACTAATGGCGATACACACACACTCACTTACTTTGCCTAGTAAATAGAATACTGACGGCGTTATACATACACTCACTTACTCTGCCTCGTAAGAAGTCTGAGTCTGAGTTTAGTTTTACGCCGCTTTTAGCAATATTCCAGCAATATCACGGCGGGGGACACAAGAAATGGGCTTAACACATTGTGCCCAAGTGGGGAATCGAACCGGGGTCTTCGGCGTGACGAGCCAACGCTTTAACCACTAGGCTACCCCACCGCCCGCCTCGTAAGGAGAGAACTGGTGGCCTTATGCACACACTCACTCACTCTCCGTTGTAAAAAGAATAGTGATGGCGTTATACACACACTCACTTACTCTGCATGGTAACGAGAGTACTGATGGCGTTATGCACACACTCACTCTGGTAACGGAAATCCTGATGACGTTATACACTAACTCACTCACTCTGCTTGGTAACGAAAATACAGATGACGTTATGCACACACTGACTCACTCTGCCTGGTAACAAGTATATTGATGACATTATACACACACTGTCTCTCGTAATGAGAATACTGATGGGTTTATACACACTCTCACTCACTCACTCACACTGTCTGGAAACGAGCATACTAATGACGTTATACTAACACTGACTCACTCTGCCTGGTAAATAGAATACTGATGGCGTTATACACACTCACTCACTCTCCCTGGTAACGCGAGTACTGATGGAGATATACCCTCACTCGATTACTTTGCCTGGTAAATAGAATACTGATTGTGTTATACACACTCACACACTCACACACTCTGTCTGGTAAATAGAATATTGATGACGTTATACGCACACTCATTCACTCACTCTGCCTGGTAAATAAACTCTGTCAAAAAAGAAACGCAACCCCTGTATTTTAGAGATTTTGATCTGAAGTTTTAAGACGACACAGCATTTTTATTATTTAAGACAGAAGTCTGAAATTTGGCAGAATAATAACCAAGATGGGCATGTTTAAAATTGTCATTTCAAAAGTCATCTCACAGACACCAGTTTGTCACCAGGGGGGCGTCTTTCTCAGTATCTCGTATGAGCACCACGAGCTGCAATCACTGCACGGCATCTCCTTGGACAAGAACGGATAAGACGCCGGATTCTTTCCTGGGGAATGGCTCTCCACTCCTCCTGCAGTGCAACGCCGAGCTGTTGCAGCGTCTGTGGCGGCGGCTGACGTTGACGTACGCGTCAACCCAGAGTATCCCACAGGTGTTCAATAGGGTTGAGGTCTGGTGATTTAGAGGGCTATGGCAAGACATTGACGTTGGAATTCTGCAGAAAGTTCATTGTTGCACGTGCAGTAAGAGGCCGGGCGTTGTCTGGTTGAAAAATCTGTTTCTGTTGGTCAATAATCGGGAGAAGGTGAGGCTGTAATACGTGGTTGATGTAACGTTGGGCTGTCAGGTTCCCTTCAACGATCACCAAGTCTGATTTCTGGTTGTATGAGATGGATCCCCAAACCATAACGCTTTCTCCGCCAAATCTGTCCCCCTGTCGGACGCAGATGGGCGCAAAACGTTCATGACGTCTCCTATACACACGTTTTCTTCCGTCGTGATGTTGCAAAAGAAAACGGGATTCATCAGAAAACCAGATGCGCCTCCAGTTTTGTAAAGTCCATATCCTTACGTTGTTGCACCACCTGAGTCGTCGGCGGAGATGTAGGGGGCGTAGTACAGGTCCAACAACTGGTCTACAGGCACGTAAACCCGCTTCTTTCAGACGGTTCCTAATCGTTTGAGCTGACACTCTCCTCAAACCTGGTATTTGTGTGGCAGTCACGGTTGGTAGGGCATGCCGATTACGCAGGTGATGGACCCGGATGTACCGATCTTGAAGGGGGGGGTCGTGATTCTTGGCCTTCCACTTCTCGGGCGATCGTTGGTCAAATTGAAGTTGTTGTAGCGGCTCAAAAGTCGGGATATCGTTGTTTTGTGAACATTTAGGTGCCGTGCAACAGTTCCAAAACTTTCTCCGGCTTGAACACGACCAATGGCGATATTTCGGTCGGCAGCACTCAATCGTGGCATTTTTCACACAGCTTTTCATGCGACAAATGAATGAATATAATACGAAAGCACATGGGCTTTTATACACCCCTACATTAACTGCCATTTTCATGATTTGCATGTGGGTTTTTTTGTGCGAAGTCACCATGAGGGTCATTTCATGCGTTGTGACGGAATAAGCAATAAAATACACTTATGCGTACAAATGCAGTTGTTTGGATGGTAATCTTCATTAATTACGTGTATCATTTCAATACATTCGAATAACATTTAGTTTGGAAGCAATAACTTCATTCAAACGAATTTTTCATATCTGAGGACAGGGGTTGCGTTTCTTTTTTTGACAGAGTTTAGATTACTGATGGCGTGATACTCTCACTTACTCTCCCTGGTAAATACAATACTGATGACGTTATGCACACACTCATTCACTCACTCTGCCTTGTAACTAGAATACTGATGGCGTTATACACACGCTCAAGCACTGTGGTAACGAGAATACTGATGGCGTTATACACACACTCACATACTCTGCCTCGTAATTAGATTACTGATGGCGTTATACACACGCTCAAGCACTTTGGTAACGAGAATATTCTCGTAATGAAAATACTGATGAGTTTATACACATACTCACCCACTCACTCTGCATGGTACATAGAATACTGATGGCGTTATACACACACTCACATACTCTGCCTGGTAACGAAAAAAATGATGTCGTTATATACACCCTCACCCACTCTGTCTGTTTACTAGAATACTAGCGGCGTTATACAAACTCGCTCACTCACCCACTCTCTCTGATAAGTCGAATACTATTAGCGTTATACCACTCACTCACACTGGTCACGAAAATACTGATGGCGTTATACACACACTCACTTACTCTGCTTGGTAAGGTGAGTACTGATGACGATATACACTCACTCATTTTGCCTGGTAAATAGAATACTGATGGCGTTATACACACTCTCACTTACTCTGCCTGGTAACGAGAGTACTGATGGCGTTATACACACACTCACTCACTCTCCGTCGTAAAAAAGAATACTGATGGCGTTATACACACACTCACTTACTCTGCCTGGTAACGCGAGTACTGATGGCCTTATACACACACTCACTCACTCTACGTCGTAAAAAGAATACTGATGGCGTTACACACACACTCACTTACTCTGCCTGGTAACGTGAGTACTGACGGCGTTATTCACACACTCACACACTCTGCCTGGTAACTAGAGTACTGATGGCGTTATATAAACACTGATTCACTCTGTCTGGTAGCAAGTATACTGATGGCGTTATACACACACTCACACACTCTCGAAATGAGAATACTGATGGGGTTATACACACACTCACTCGCTTAGTCTGACTGGTAACTAGAATACTGATGGCGTTATACAAACGTATACACACTCACTCACTCTGCCTGGTAACGAGAATACTGATGGCGTTATACAAACACTAATTCACTCTGCCTGGTAAAGAGAATACTGATGACATTATACGCACACTCAAGCACTCTGGGAACGAGAGTACTGATGGCGTTATACACACACACTCACTCTGGGACCGAGGGTACTGATGGCGTTATTCAAACACTGATTCACACAGTCTGGTAGCAGGTATACTGATGGCATTATACACACACTAACGTACTCTCGAAATGGGAATACTGATAGCGTTATACACACACTCTGCCTGGGAACAAGAGTACTGATGGCGTTATAAACACAGTCACTCACTCTGGGAACGAGAGTACTGATGGTGTTATACAAACACTGATTCACTCTGTCTGGTAGCAGATATACTGATGGCATTATACACACACTAACATACTCTCGAAATGAGAATACTGATGGCGTTATACACACACTCACTCACTCACTCTGCCTGGTAACGAGAATACTGATGGCGTTATACACGCACACTCACTCACCCACTCTGCCTGGTAAAGAGAATACTGATGACGTTATACACACCCTCACTCACTCTGGTACCGAGAATACTGATGGCGTAATAGACACATTTGCTCACTCTGCCTGGTAACGAGAATACTGATGGCGTTATACACAAACTCATTCACTCTGTCTGGTAAATAAATTATTGATGGCGTTATACACTCACTCACTCTGCCGGTAACTAGAATACTGACGGCGACACTTACTCACTTCTCCTGGTAACTACAATACTGGCGGGGGTATACACTTACTCACTCCTCCTGGTAACTACAATACTGGCGGCGGTATACACTTACTCACTCCTCCCGGTAACTACAATACTGGCGGCGGTATACACTTACTCACTCCTCCTGTTAACCACAATACTGGCGGCGGTATACACTTACTCACTCCTCCTGGTAACTACAATACTGGCGGCGGTATTCACTTACTCACTCCTCCTGTTAACTACAATACTGGCGGCGGTATACACTCACTCACTCTGTCCGGTAACTACAATACTGGCGGCGGTATACACTCACTCACTCCTCCTGTTAACTACAATACTGGCGGCGGTATACACTTACTCACCTCCTGTTAACTACAATACTGGCGGCGGTATACACTTACTCACTCCTGTTAACTACAATACTGGCGGCGGTATACACTTACTCACCCTCCTGTTAACTACAATACTGGCGGCGGTATACACTCACTCACTCCTCCTGGTAACTACAATACTGGCGGCGGTATACACTTACTCACTCCTCCTGTTAACTACAATACTGGCGGCGGTATACACTTACTCACTCCTCCTGGTAACTACAATACTGGCGGCGGTATACACTTACTCACTCCTCCTGTTAACTACAATACTGGCGGCGGTATACACTTACTCACTCCTGTTAACTACAATACTGGCGGCGGTATACACTTACTCACTCCTCCTGTTAACTACAATAATGACGGCGGTATACACTTACTCACTCCTCCTGGTAACTACAATACTGGCGGCGGTATACACTCACTCACTCCTCCTGGTAACTACAATACTGGCAGCGGTATACACTCACTCACTCCTCCTGGTAACTACAATACTGGCGGCGGTATACACTCACTCACTCCTCCTGGTAACTACAATACTGGCGGCGGTATACACTTACTCACTCCTCCTGTTAACTACAATACTGGCGGCGGTATACACTTACTCACCCTCCTGGTAACTACAATACTGGCGGCGGTATACACTTACTCCTCCTCCTGTTAACTACAATACTGGCGGCGGTATACACTCACTCACCTCCTGGTAACTACAATACTGGCGGCGGTATACACTTACTCACTCCTCCTGGTAACTACAATACTGGCGGCGGTATACACTTACTCACTCCTCCTGTTAACTACAATACTGGCGGCGGTATACACTTACTCACTCCTCCTGGTAACTACAATACTGGCGGCGGTATACACTTACTCACTCCTCCTGGTAACTACAATACTGGCGGCGGTATACACTTACTCACCCTCCTGTTAACTACAATACTGGCGGCGGTATACACTTACTCACTCCTGTTAACTACAATACTGGCGGCGGTATACACTTACTCACTCCTCCTGTAAACTACAATACTGACGGCGGTATACACTTACTCACTCCTCCTGTTAACTACAATACTGGCGGCGGTATACACTTACTCACTCCTCCTGGTAACTACAATACTGGCAGCGGTATACACTCACTCACTCTGTCCGGTAACTACAATACTGGCGGCGGTATACACTCACTCACTCCTCCTGGTAACTACAATACTGGCGGCGGTATACACTTACTCACTCCTCCTGGTAACTACAATACTGGCGGCGGTATACACTTACTCACTCCTCCTGGTAACTACAATACTGGCGGCGGTATACACTTACTCACTCCTCCTGTTAACTACAATACTGGCGGCGGTATACACTTACTCACTCCTCCTGTTAACTACAATACTGGCGGCGTGTATACACTTACTCACTCTCTGTTAACTACAATACTGGCGTATGTATACACTTACTACTCCTCCTGTAAACTACAATACTGACGGCGGTATACACTTACTCACTCCTCCTGTTAACTACAATACTGGCGGCGGTATACACTTACTCACTCCTCCTGGTAACTACAATACTGGCAGCGGTATACACTCACTCACTCTGTCCGGTAACTACAATACTGACGGCGGTATACACTCACTCACTCCTCCTGGTAACTACAATACTGGCGGCGGTATACACTTACTCACTCCTCCTGTTAACTACAATACTGCCGGCGGTATACACTTACTCACTCCTGTTAACTACAATACTGGCGGCGGTATACACTTACTCACTCCTCCTGTAAACTACAATACTGACGGCGGTATACACTTACTCACTCCTCCTGTTAACTACAATACTGGCGGCGGTATACACTTACTCACTCCTCCTGGTAACTACAATACTGGCGGCGGAATACACTCACTCACTCTGTCCGGTAACTACAATACTGGCGGCGGTATACACTCACTCACTCCTCCTGTTAACTACAATACTGGCAGCTGCATACACTTACTTACACTCCTCCTGTTAACTACAGTACTGGCGGCGGTATACACTCACTCACTTCCTCCTGGTAACTACAATACTGGCGGCGGTATACACTTACTCACTCCTCCTGTTAACTACAATACTATGGCGGTATACATTACTACTTACTCACTCTCCTGTTAACTACAATACTGGTGGCGGTATACACTTACTCACTCCTCCTGTTAACTACAATACTGGTGGCGGTATACACTTACTCTCCTCCTGTTAACTACAATACTGGCGCATGTATACACTCACTCACTCCTCCTGTTAACTACAATACTGGTATGTATACACTTACTCACTCCTCCTGTTAACTACAATACTGGTGGCGGTATACACTTACTCACTCCTCCTGTTAACTACAATACTGGTGGCGTGTATACATTCTTACTCACTCCTCCTGTTAACTACAATACTGGCAAGGTATACACTTACTCACTCCTCCTGTTAACTACAATACTGGCGGCGTATACACTTACTCACTCCTGTTAACTACAATACTGACGGCGGTATACACTTACTCACTCCTCCTGTTAACTACAATAATGACGGCGGTATACACTTACTCACTCCTCCTGGTAACTACAATACTGGTATGTGTATACACTCACTCACTCTCCTGGCAACTACAATACTGCCGGGCGGTGTATACACTCGATCACTCCTCCTGGTAACTACAATACTGGCGGCGGTATACACTCACTCACTCCTCCTGGTAACTACAATACTGGCGGCGGTATACACTTACTCACTCCTCCTGGCAACTACAATACTGGCGCGGTATACACTCACTCACTCTGTCCGTAACTACAATACTGGACGGCGGTATACACTTACTCACTCCTCCTGTTAACTACAATACATGTGGCGGCGTATACACTTACTCACTCCTCCTGGTAACTACAATACTGGTGGCGGAATACACTCACTCACTCTGTCCGGTAACTACAATACTGGCGGCGGTATACACTCACTCACTCCTCCTGTTAACTACAATACTGGCGGCGGTATACACTTACTCACTCCTCCTGGTAACTACAATACTGGCGGCGGTATACACTTACTCACTCCTCCTGGTAACTACAATACTGGCAGCGGTATACACTTACTCACTCCTCCTGTTAACTACAATACTGGCGGCGGTATACACTCACTCACTCCTCCTGGTAACTACAATACTGGCGGCGGTATACACTTACTCACTCCTCCTGTTAACTACAATACTGGTGGCGGTATACACTTACTCACTCCTCCTGTTAACTACAATACTGGCGGCAGTATACACTTACTCCACTCCTCCTGTTAACTACACATGGTGGCGTATGCATACACTTTCACTCCTGTTAACTACAATACTGGCGGTATGCATACACTTACTCACTCCTCCTGGTAACTACAATACTGGCAGCGGTGATACACTCACTCACTCTGTCCTGGTAACTACAATACTGGCATGGTATACACTCACTCCTCCTGTTAACTACAATACTGGCAGCGGTATACACTTACTCACTCCTCCTGTTAACTACAGTACTGGCGGCGGTATACACTCACTCACTCCTCCTGGTAACTACAATACTATGCGGCGTATACACTTACTCACTCCTCCTGTTAACTACAATACTGGCGGCGGTATACACTCACTCACTCCTCCTGTTAACTACAATACTGGTGGCGGTATACACTTACTCACTCCTCCTGTTAACTACAATACTGGTGGCGGTATACACTTACTCACTCCTCCTGTTAACTACAATACTGGTATGTATACACTCACTCACTCCTCCTGTTAACTACAATACTGGTGGCGGTATACACTCACTCACTCCTCCTGTTAACTACAATACTGGTGGCGGTATACACTTACTCACTCCTCCTGTTAACTACAATACTGGTGTATGGTATACACTTACTCACTCCTCCTGTTAACTACAATACTGGCGCGTATACACTTACTCACTCCTCCTGTTAACTACAATACTGGCGTAGGTATACACTTACTCACTCCTGTTAACTACAATACTGGACGGGCGTATACACTTACTCACTCCTCCTGTTAACTACAATAATGACGGCGGTATACACTTACTCACCTCCTGGTAACTACAATACTGGCGGCGGTATACACTCACTCACTCCTCCTGGCAACTACAATACTGCCGGCGGTATACACTCACTCACTCCTCCTGGTAACTACAATACTGGCGGCACACTCACTCACTCCTCCTGGTAACTACAATACTGGCGGCGGTATACACTTACTCACCCTCCTGGCAACTACAATACTGGCGGTATACACTTACAATCACTCCTCCTGGTAACTACAATACTGGCGTATGTATACACTTACTCACTCCTCCTGGTAACTACAATACTGGCAGCGGTATACACTTACTCACTCCTCCTGTTAACTACAATACTCATGTATATACACTCACTCACCTCCTGGTAACTACACTGGCGGCGGCATACACTTACTCACTCCTCCTGTTAACTACAATACTGGTGGCGGTATACACTTACTCACCCTCCTGTTAACTACAATACTGGCGTGTATACACTTACTCACTCCTCCTGTTAACTACAATACTGGCGGCATGGTATACACTTACTCACTCCTGTTAACTACAATACTGGCGGCGGTATACACTTACTCACCCTCCTGGTAACTACAATACTGGCAGCGTATACACTCACTCACTCTGTCCGTAACTACAATACTCAAGCGCTGTATACACTCACTCACTCCTCCTGTTAACTACAATACTGGCAGCGGTATACACTTACTCACCCTCCTGTTAACTACAGTACTGGCGGCGGTATACACTCACCTACACCTCCTGGTAACTACAATACTGGCGTATGTATACACTTACTCACTCCTCCTGTTAACTACAATACTGGCGGCGGTATACACTCTCACTCACCTCCTGTTAACTACAATACTGGTGGCGGTATACACTTACTCACTCCTCCTGTTAACTACAATACTGGTGGCGGTATACACTTACTCACTCCTGCTGTTAACTACAATACTGGCGGCGGTATACACTCACTCACTCCTCCTGTTAACTACAATACTGGTGGCGGTATACACTTACTCACTCCTCCTGTTAACTACAATACTGGTGGCGGTATACACTTACTCACTCCTCCTGTTAACTACAATACTGGTGGCGGTATACACTTACTCACTCCTCCTGTTAACTACAATACTGGCATGTATACACTTACTCACCTCCTGTTAACTACAATACTGGCGTATGGTATACACTTACTCACTCCTGTTAACTACAATACTGACGGCGGTATACACTTACTCACTCCTCCTGTTAACTACAATAATGACGGCGGTATACACTTACTCACTTCCTCCCTGGTAACTACAATACTGGCGGCGGTATACACTCACTACTCCTCCTGGCAACTACAATACTGCCGGCGGTATACACTACTCACTCCTCCTGGTAACTACAATACTGGCGGCGGTATACACTCACTCACTCCTCCTGGTAACTACAATACTGGCGGCGGTATACACTTACTCACCTCCTGGCAACTACAATACTGGCGGCGGTATACACTCACCACTCTGTCCGGTAACTACAATACTGGCGGCGGTATACACTCACTACTCCTCCTGGTAACTACAATACTGGCGGCGGTATACACTTACTCACTCCTCCTGGTAACTACAATACTGGCGGCGGTATACACTTACTCACTCCTCCTGGTAACTACAATACTGGCGGCGTGTATACACTTACTCACTCCTGTTAACTACAATACTGGCGGCGTGTATACACTCACTCACTCCTCCTGGTAACTACAATACTGGCGGCGGTATACACTTACTCACTCCTCCTGGTAACTACAATACTGGCGGCGGTATTCACTTACTCACTCCTCCTGGTAACTACAATACTGGCGGCGGTATACACTTACTCACTCCTCCTGGTAACTACAATACTGGCGGTGTATTCACTTACTCACTCCTCCTGTTAACTACAATACTGGTATGGTATACACTTACTCACTCCTCCTGTTAACTACAATACTGGCGGCGGTATACACTCACTCACTCCTCCTGTTAACTACAATACTGGATGCATGTATACACTTACTCACTCCTCCTGTTAACTACAATACTGGCGTGTCAGATACACTTACTCACTCCTCCTGTTAACTACAATACTGGCGGCATACACACTTACTCACTCCTCCTGTTAACTACAATACTGGCGGCGTACACTCACTCACTCCTCCTGGTAACTACAATACTGGCGGCGTATACACTTACTCACTCCTCCTGTTAACTACAATACTGGCGAAGTATATACACTTTACTCACCCGGGGGTCCTGGTAACTACAATACTGGTGGTATACACTTACTCAATTCTCCTGTTAACTACAATACTGGCGGTGTCGGTATACACTTACTCACACTCCTGTTAACTACAATACTGGCGTATGTATACACTTACTCACTCTCCTGTTAACTACAATAATGACGGCGGTATACACTTACTCACTCCTCCTGGTAACTACAATACTGGCGGCGGTATGGTATACACTTACTCACTCCTCCTGGTAACTACAATACTGGCAGCTGTATACACTCACTCACTCCTCCTGGTAACTACAATACTGGCGGTATGTATACACTCACTCACTCCTCCTGGTAACTACAATACTGGCGGCAGTATACACTTACTCACTCCTCCTGTTAACTACAATACTGGCGGCGGTATACACTTACTCACTCCTCCTGGTAACTACAATACTGGCGGCGGTATACACTTACTCACTCCTCCTGTTAACTACAATACTGGCGTATGTATACACTCACTCACTCCTCCTGGTAACTACAATACTGGCTGGCGTATACACTTACTAACTCCTCCTGGTAACTACAATACTGGCGTATGTATACACTTACTCACTCCTCCTGTTAACTACAATACTGGCGGCGGTATACACTTACTCACTCCTCCTGGTAACTACAATACTGGCGTATACACTTACTTACTCCTCCTGGTAACTACAATACTGGCGTATGTATACACTTTACTCACTCCTCCTGTTAACTACAATACTGGCGTATGTATACACTTACTCTCCTGTTAACTACAATACTGGTGGCATGTATACACTTACTCACTCCTCCTGTAAACTACATAATACTGACGCATGGTATACACTTACTCACTCTCCTCCTGTTAACTACAATACTGGCGGCGGTATACACTTACTCACTCCTCCTGGTAACTACAATACTGGCAGCTGTATACACTCACTCACTCTGTCCGGGTAATATCAGATGTATACTGGCTCCTGGTATACACTCACACTCCTCCTCCTGGTAACTACAATACTGGCGTATGTATAAACTTACTCACTCCTCCTGGTAACTATAATACTGGCTATGTATACACTTACTCACTCCTCCTGTTAACTACAATACTGGCGGCGGTATACACTTACTCACTCCTCCTGTTAACTACAATACTGGCGGCATGTATACACTTACTCACTCCTCCTGTTAACTACAATACTGGTATGTATACACTCACTCACTCCTCCTGGTAACTACATATACTGGTATGTATACACTTACTCACTCCTCCTGGTAACTACAATACTGGCGTATGTATACACTTTCATCATACACTCCTCCTGTTAACTACAATACTGGCGGCGGTATACACTTACTCACCTCCTGTTAACTACAATACTGGCGTATGTATACACTTACTCACAATACTCTGTTAACTACAATACTGGCGTATGTATACACTTACTCACTCCTCCTGTTAACTACAATACTGGCGCATGGTATACACTTACTCACTCCTCCTGGTAACTACAATACTGTATGTATATACACTTACTCACTCCTCCTGGTAACTACAATACTGGCATGTATACACTCACTCACTCCTCCTGGTAACTACAATACTGGCGGCGGTATACACTTCACTCACTCCTCCTGGTAACTACAATACTGGCGGCGGTATACACTTACTCACTCCTCCTGTTAACTACAATACTGACGGCGGTGTATACACTTTTCTACTCACTCCTCCTGGTAACTACAATACTGGCGTATGTATACACTTACTCACTCCTCCTGGTAACTACAATACTGGCAGTATGTATACACTTACTCACCTCCTGGTAACTACAATACTGGCGGGCGTATGTATACACTTTTACTCACTCCTCCTGTTAACTACAATACTGGCTATGTATACACTTACTTACCCCTGTTAACTACAATACTGGCTGGCGGTATACACTTACTCACTCCTCCTGTAAACTACAATACTGACGGCGGTATACACTTACTCACTCCTCCTGTTAACTACAATACTGGCGGCGGTATACACTTACTCACTCCTCCTGGTAACTACAATACTGGCAGCGGTATACACTCACTCACTCTGTCCGGGTAACTACAATACTGGCGCGTATACACTCACTCACTCCTCCTGGTAACTACAATACTGGCGTATGTATAAACTTACTCACTCCTCCTGGTAACTACAATACTGGCGTATACACTTACTCACCCTCCTGGTAACTACAATACTGGTGGCGGTATACACTTACTCACTCCTCCTGTTAACTACAATGTCATGTATGTATACACTTTCTTACTCACTCCTGTTAACTACAATACTGGTATGTATACACTTACTCACTCCTCCTGTAAACTACAATACTGACGCATGCATACACTTTCTACTCACTCCTCCTGTTAACTACAATACTGGCGGCAGTATACACTTTACTCACTCGTCCTGGTAACTACAATACTGGCAGCGGTATACACCACTCACTCTGTCCGTAACTACAATACTGACGGCGGTATATATACTCACTCACTCCTCCTGGTAACTACAATACTGGCGTATGTATACACTCACTACTCCTCCTGTTAACTACAATACTGGCGGTATACACTTACTCACCTCCTGGTAACTACACATACTGTATGCGGTATACACTTACTCACTCCCTCCTGTTAACTACAATACTGGCGGTATACACTTACTCACTCCTGTTAACTACAATACTGGCGGCATGTATACACTTACTCACTCCTCCTGTAAACTACAATACTGACGGATGAGCGATACACTTACTCACTCCTCCTGTTAACTACAATACTGGCGTATGTATACACTTACTCTACTCCTCCTGGTAACTACAATACTGGTGGCGGAATACACTCACTCACTCTGTCCGTAACTACAATACTGGCATATGTATACACTCACTCACTCCTCCTGTTAACTACAATACTGGCGTATGTATACACTTACTCACTCCTCCTGGTAACTACAATACTGGCGTATGTATACACTTACTCACCCTCCTGGTAACTACAATACTGGCAGCGGTATACACTTACTCACTCCTCCTGTTAACTACACACTGGCAAGTGTATACACTCACTCACCCTCCTGGTAACTACAATACTGGCGCATATACACTTACTCACCTCCTCCTGTTAACTACAATACTGGTGGCGGTATACACTTACTCACCTCCTGTTAACTACAATACTGGCGGCGGTATACACTTACTACTCCTCCTGTTAACTACAATACTGGCGGCGGTATACACTTACTCACTCCTGTTAACTACAATACTGGACGGCGGTATACACTTACTCACTCCTCCTGTTAACTACAATAATGACGGCGGTATACACTTCTCACTCTCCTGGTAACTACAATACTGGCATGTATACACTATACACTCACTCCTCCTGGCAACTACAATACTGGCGGGCGGTATACACTCACTCACTCCTCCTGGTAACTACAATACTGGCGGCGGTACACTCACTCACTCCTCCTGGTAACTACAATACTGGCGGTGGTATACACTTACTCACTCCTCCTGGCAACTACAATACTGGCGTGCGGTATACACTCACTCACTCTGTCCTGGTAACTACAATACTGGCTGGCGGTATACACTCACTCACCCTCCTGGTAACTACAATACTGGCGGTGGTATACACTTACTCACTCCTCCTGGTAACTACAATACTGGCGTGTATACACTTACTCACTCCTCCTGTTAACTACAATACTGGCGGCGGTATACACTTACTCACTCCTGTTAACTACAATACTGGCATGGCTGTATACACTTACTCACTCCTCCTGTGTAAACTACAATACTGATTTATGTATACACTTACTCACTTCTCCTGTTAACTACAATACTGGCGGCGTATACACTTACTCACTCCTCCTGTTAACTACAATACTGGCGGCGGTATACACTTACTCACTCCTGTTAACTACAATACTGTCGGCGGTATACACTTACTCACTCCTCCTGTAAACTACAATACTGACGGCGGTATACACTTACTCACTCCTCCTGGTAACTACAATACTGGCGGCGGTATACACTTACTCACTCCTCCTGGTAACTACAATACTGGCAGCGGTATACACTCACTCACTCTGTCCGGTAACTACAATACTGGCGGCGGTATACACTCACTCACTCCTCCTGTTAACTACAATACTGGCGGCGGTATACACTTACTCACTCCTCCTGTTAACTACAATACTGGCGGCGGTATACACTTACTCACTCCTCCTGGTAACTACAATACTGGCACTCCTCGGTATACACTTACTCACTCCTCCTGTTAACTACAATACTGGCGGCGGTATACACTCACTCACTCCTCCTGGTAACTACAATACTGGCGGCGGTATACACTTACTCACTCCTCCTGTTAACTACAATACTGGCGGCGGTATACACTTACTCACTCCTGTTAACTACAATACTGGCGGCGGTATGCACTCAGTCACTCTGTCCGGTAACTACAATACTGGCGGCGGTATACACTCACTCACTCCTCCTGGTAACTACAATACTGGCGGCGGTATACACTTACTCACTCCTCCTGTTAACTACAATACTGCCAGCGGTATACACTTACTCACTCCTGTTAACTACAATACTGGCGGCGGTATACACTTACTCACTCCTCCTGTAAACTACAATACTGACGGCGGTATACACTTACTCACTCCTCCTGTTAACTACAATACTGGCGGCGGTATACACTTACTCACTCCTCCTGGTAACTACAATACTGGCGGCGGAATACACTCACTCACTCTGTCCGGTAACTACAATACTGGCGGCGGTATACACTCACTACCCTCCTGTTAACTACAATACTGGCGGCGGTATACACTTACTCACTCCTCCTGTTAACTACAATACTGGCGGCGGTATACACTTACTCACTCCTCCTGGTAACTACAATACTGGCAGCGGTATACACTTACTCACTCCTCCTGTTAACTACAATACTGGCGGCGGTATACACTTACTCACTCCTCCTGGTAACTACAATACTGGCGGCGGTATACACTTACTCACTCCTCCTGTTAACTACAATACTGGCGGCGGTATACACTTACTCACTCCTGTTAACTACAATACTGGCGGCGGTATACACTTACTCACTCCTCCTGGTAACTACAATAATGACGGCGGTATACACTTACTCACTCCTCCTGGTAACTACAATACTGGCGGCGGTATACACTTACTCCTCCTGTTAACTACAATAATGACGGCGGTATACACTTACTCACTCCTCCTGGTAACTACAATACTGGCGGCGGTATACACTCACTCACTCCTCCTGGCAACTACACTACTGGCGGCGGTATACACTTACTCACTCACTCCTCCTGGTAACTACAATACTGGCGGCGGTATACACTCACTCACTCCTCCTGGTAACTACAATACTGGCGGCGGTATACACTTACTCACTCCTCCTGGCAACTACAATACTGGCGGCGGTATACACTTACTCACTCCTCCTGGTAACTACAATACTGGCGGCGGTATACACTTACTCACTCCTCCTGTTAACTACAATACTGGCGGCGGTATACACTCACTCACTCCTCCTGGTAACTACAATACTGGCGGCGGTATACACTCACTCACTCCTCCTGGTAACTACAATACTGGCGGCGGTATACACTTACTCACTCCTCCTGGTAACTACAATACTGGCGGCGGTATACACTTACTCACTCCTCCTGGTAACTACAATACTGGCGGCGGTATACACTTACTCACTCCTCCTGTTAACTACAATACTGGCGGCGGTATACACTTACTCACTCCTCCTGGTAACTACAATACTGGCGGCGGTATACACTTACTCACTCCTCCTGTTAACTACAATACTGGCGGTATACACTCACTCACTCCTCCTGGTAACTACAATACTGGCGGCGGTATACACTTACTCACTCCTCCTGTTAACTACAATACTGGCGGCGGTATACACTTACTCACTCCTCCTGTTAACTACAATACTGGCGGCGGTATACACTTACTCACTCCTCCTGGTAACTACAATAATGACGGCGGTATACACTTACTCACTCCTCCTGGTAACTACAATACTGGCGGCGGTATACACTTACTCCTCCTCCTGTTAACTACAATACTGACGGCGGTATACACTTACTCACTCCTCCTGGTAACTACAATACTGGCGGCGGTATACACTCACTCACTCCTCCTGGTAACTACAATACTGGCGGCGGTATACACTTACTCACTCCTCCTGGTAACTACAATACTGGCGGCGGTATACACTCACTCACTCCTCCTGGTAACTACAATACTGGCGGCGGTATACACTTACTCACCTCCTGGTAACTACAATACTGGCGGCGGTATACACTTACTCACTCCTCCTGGTAACTACAATACTGGCGGCGGTATACACTTTACTCCTCCTGTTAACTACAATACTGGCGGCGGTATACACTTACTCACTCCTCCTGTAACTACAATACTGGCGGCGGTATACACTCACTCACTCCTCCTGGTAACTACAATACTGGCGGCGGTATACACTTACTCACTCCTCCTGGTAACTACAATACTGGCGGCGGTATACACTTACTCACTCCTCCTGGTAACTACAATACTGGCGGCGGTATACACTTACTCACTCCTGTTAACTACAATACTGGCGGCGGTATACACTTACTCACTCCTCCTGGTAAACTACAATACTGGCGGCGGTATACACTTACTCACTCCTCCTGTTAACTACAATACTGGCGGCGGTATACACTTACTCACTCCTCCTGGTAACTACAATACTGGCGGCGGTATACACTTACTCACTCCTCCTGTTAACTACAATACTGGCGGCGGTATACACTCACTCACTCCTCCTGGTAACTACAATACTGGCGGCGGTATACACTTACTCACTCCTCCTGTTAACTACAATACTGGCGGCGGTATACACTTACTCACTCCTGTTAACTACAATACTGGCGGCGGTATGCACTCACTCACTCTGTCCGGTAACTACAATACTGGCGGCGGTATACACTCACTCACTCCTCCTGGTAACTACAATACTGGCGGCGGTATACACTTACTCACTCCTCCTGTTAACTACAATACTGGCGGTATACACTATACACTCACTCCTCCTGTTAACTACAATACTGGCGGCGGTATACACTTACTCACTCCTCCTGGTAAACTACAATACTGGCGGCGGTACACTTACTCACTCCTCCTGTTAACTACAATACTGGCGGCGGTATACACTTACTCACTCCTCCTGGTAACTACAATACTGGCGGCGGTATACACTCACTCACTCTGTCCGGTAACTACAATACTGGCGGCGGTATACACTTACTCACTCCTGTTAACTACAATACTGGCGGCGGTATACACTTACTCACTCCTCCTGGTAACTACAATACTGGCGGCGGTATACACTTACTCACTCCTCCTGGTAACTACAATACTGGCGGCGGTATACACTTACTCACTCCTGTTAACTACAATACTGACGGCGGTATACACTTACTCACTCCTCCTGGTAACTACAATACTGGCGGCGGTATACACTCACTCACTCCTCCTGGCAACTACAATACTGGCGGCGGTATACACTTACTCACTCACTCCTCCTGGTAACTACAATACTGGCGGCGGTATACACTCACTCACTCCTCCTGGTAACTACAATACTGGCGGCGGTATACACTTACTCACTCCTCCTGGTAACTACAATACTGGCGGCGGTATACACTCACTCACTCCTCCTGGTAACTACAATACTGGCGGCGGTATACACTCACTCACTCCTCCTGGTAACTACAATACTGGCGGCGGTATACACTTACTCACTCCTCCTGGTAACTACAACACTGGCGGCGGTATAAACTTACTCACTCCTCCTGGTAACTACAATACTGGCGGCGGTATACACTTACTCACTCCTCCTGGTAACTACAATGCTGGCGGCGGTATACACTTACTCACTCCTCCTGTTAACTACAATACTGGCGGCGGTATACACTTACTCACTCCTCCTGTTAACTACAATACTGGCGGCGGTATACACTTACTCACTCCTCCTGTAAACTACAATACTGACGGCGGTATACACTTACTCCTCCTCCTGTTAACTACAATACTGGCGGCGGTATACACTTACTCACTCCTCCTGGTAACTACAATACTGGCGGCGGTATACACTCCTCACTCCTCCTGGTAACTACAATACTGGCGGCGGTATACACTCACTCACTCCTGTCCGGTAACTACAATACTGGCGGCGGTATACACTCACTCACCTCCTGTTAACTACAATACTGGCGGCGGTATACACTTCACTCACTCCTCCTGGTAACTACAATACTGGCGGCGGTATACACTTACTCACTCCTCCTGGTAACTACAATACTGGCGGCGGTATACACTTACTCACTCCTCCTGGTAACTACAATACTGGCGGCGGTATACACTTACTCACTCCTCCTGTTAACTACAATACTGGCGGCGGTATACACTTACTCACTCCTGTTAACTACAATACTGGCGGCGGTATACACTTACTCACTCCTCCTGTAAACTACAATACTGGCGGCGGTATACACTTACTCACTCCTCCTGTTAACTACAATACTGGCGGCGGTATACACTTACTCACTCCTCCTGGTAACTACAATACTGGCAGCGGTATACACTTACTCACTCCTCCTGTTAACTACAATACTGGCGGCGGTATACACTCACTCACTCCTCCTGGTAACTACAATACTGGCGGCGGTATACACTTACTCACTCCTCCTGTTAACTACAATACTGGCGGCGGTATACACTTACTCACTCCTGTTAACTACAATACTGGCGGCGGTATGCACTCAGTCACTCTGTCCGGTAACTACAATACTGGCGGCGGTATACACTCACTCACTCCTCCTGGTAACTACAATACTGGCGGCGGTATACACTTACTCACTCCTCCTGTTAACTACAATACTGCCGGCGGTATACACTTACTCACTCCTCCTGTTAACTACAATACTGGCGGCGGTATACACTTACTCACTCCTCCTGTAAACTACAATACTGACGGCGGTATACACTTACTCACTCCTCCTGTTAACTACAATACTGGCGGCGGTATACACTTACTCACTCCTCCTGGTAACTACAATACTGGCGGCGGAATACACTCACTCACTCTGTCCGGTAACTACAATACTGGCGGCGGTATACACTCACTCACTCCTCCTGTTAACTACAATACTGGCGGCGGAATACACTCACTCACTCCTCCTGTTAACTACAATACTGGCGGCGGTATACACTTACTCACTCCTCCTGGTAACTACAATACTGGCAGCGGTATACACTTACTCACTCCTCCTGGCAACTACAATACTGGCGGCGGTATACACTCACTCACTCCTCCAGGTAACTACAATACTGGCGGCGGTATACACTTACTCACTCCTCCTGTTAACTACAATACTGGTGGCGGTATGCACCCTCACTCCTCCTGGTAACTACAATACTGGCGGCGGTATACACTTACTCACTCCTCCTGTTAACTACAATACTGGCGGCGGTATACACTCACTCACTCTGTCCGGTAACTACAATACTGGCGGCGGAATACACTCACTCACTCTGTCCGGTAACTACAATACTGGCGGCGGTATACACTCACTCACTCCTCCTGTTAACTACAATACTGGCGGCGGTATACACTTACTCACTCCTCCTGTTAACTACAATACTGGCGGCGGTATACACTTACTCACTCCTCCTGGTAACTACAATACTGGCAGCGGTATACACTTACTCACTCCTCCTGTTAACTACAATACTGGCGGCGGTATACACTCACTCACTCCTCCTGGTAACTACAATACTGGCGGCGGTATACACTTACTCACTCCTCCTGTTAACTACAATACTGGTGGCGGTATACACTTACTCACTCCTCCTGGCTACTAAATACTGGCGGCGGTATACACTTACTCACTCCTCCTGGTAACTACAATACTGGCGGCGGTATACACTTACTCACTCCTGTTAACTACAATACTGGCGGCGGTATACACTTACTCACTCCTCCTGGTAACTACAATAATGACGGCGGTATACACTTACTCACTCCTCCTGGTAACTACAATACTGGCGGCGGTATACACTTACTCACTCCTCCTGTTAACTACAATAATGACGGCGGTATACACTTACTCACTCCTCCTGGTAACTACAATACTGGCGGCGGTATACACTCACTCACTCCTCCTGGCAACTACAATACTGGCGGCGGTATACACTCACTCACTCCTCCTGGTAACTACAATACTGGCGGCGGTATACACTCACTCACTCCTCCTGGTAACTACAATACTGGCGGCGGTATACACTTACTCACTCCTCCTGGCAACTACAATACTGGCGGCGGTATACACTCACTCACTCTGTCCGGTAACTACAATACTGGCGGCGGTATACACTCACTCACTCCTCCTGGTAACTACAATACTGGCGGCGGTATACACTTACTCACTCCTCCTGGTAACTACAATACTGGCGGCGGTATACACTTACTCACTCCTCCTGTTAACTACAATACTGGCGGCGGTATACACTTACTCACTCCTCCTGTTAACTACAATACTGGCGGCGGTATACACTCACTCACTCCTCCTGGTAACTACAGTACTGGCGGCGGTATACACTCACTCACTCCTCCTGGTAACTACAATACTGGCGGCGGTATACACTTACTCACTCCTCCTGGTAACTACAATACTGGCGGCGGTATACACTTACTCACTCCTCCTGTTAACTACAATACTGGCGGCGGTATACACTTACTCACTCCTGTTAACTACAATACTGGCGGCGGTATACACTTACTCACTCCTCCTGTAAACTACAATACTGACGGCGGTATACACTTACTCACTCCTCCTGTTAACTACAATACTGGCGGCGGTATACACTTACTCACTCCTCCTGGTAACTACAATACTGGCGGCGGTATACACTTACTCACTCCTCCTGGTAACTACAATACTGGCGGCGGTATACACTCACTCACTCCTCCTGGTAACTACAATACTGGCGGCGGTATACACTTATTCACTCCTCCTGGTAACTACAATACTGGCGGCGGTATACACTCACTCACTCCTCCCGGTAACTACAATACTGGCGGCGGTATACACTTACTCACTCCTCCTGGTAACTACAATACTGGCCGCGGTATACACTCACTCACTCCTCCTGTTAACTACAATACTGGCGGCGGTATACACTTACTCACTCCTCCCGGTAACTACAATACTGGCGGCGGTATACACTTACTCACTCCTCCCGGTAACTACAATACTGGCGGCGGTATACACTCACTCACTCCTCCCGGTAACTACAATACTGGCGGCGGTATACACTCACTCACTCCTCCTGGTAACTACAATACTGGCGGCGGTATACACTTACTCACTCCTCCTGGTAACTACAATACTGGCGGCGGTATACACTCACTCACTCCTCCCGGTAACTACAATACTGGCGGCGGTATACACTTACTCACTCCTCCTGGTAACTACAATACTGGCGGCGGTATACACTCTCTCACTCTGTCTGGTTACAGGAAGTGTAGTGTTCTGTGACGATGTCGGCGCCGTGTATGTGTATGATCCGGCCACCACATTATACAGACAGCTGAAGGAGCCCAATGATGCCGACTGCTGCAGTTCTATTAAGATCAACCCATGTGACTCCCTCATCTACGTCTCATTTAAAAACGATCCGTGAGTAAACGCTTCCATGCGATATGAATACTTACAGAAGCATACGTCTCCATATACCCATCATTCTTAAATTGTCATCTTTATAATACGTACGGTTTGCAATAGTTTGTCATCCGACTGTGAAGGTTGGATTGTCTATGGTAAATTCCATGTCCAGTTACTACAACTTGAATCAAGGAGAATACTAACGCCAAATCATTTTTCTCATAAATATCATCACAAACGGATTTGACTTCATCAATGTGAAAACAACAACTGTTTATCAAATGTCCATTAAAAACTCTCGCGAAAACGGGTGAAAATGAAATGTGCACCCCCCTCACCTTCCCCTTCAAGAGCATTCACCGCACTTTCTCAAAAAGCCCTGTTGTCTAAATTAAATATTATGAAATGAATATGAATTAATTTTGTACCAAATCAACGGTCTATAGTAACGGCTATGTCCATCGAAAACTGCCGTTCAGCTATTTACCTCGTCCATGGTGCCTATTTCCATTGTTCGATGACGCCGTGCAAACCTAGGCAACAAAATACCCCATCTTACCAAATACAAAACCAACAGAAGAAAAGACGGTTTACATTACAGAAACGCTTGGTTGTACGCATTATGGCCAACTTAAGTCGCATGTGACGTCACGAGTGTAAAAGGTCACGGACTTGCTCGCGGAATATGCACAATGGCGGAAAATGAGACGGCAGCAATATATTTCGCGATTAAAATATAAATAATATTACTTTTGCATTAAAGAATGGGGTACAAGTATTTTGTTCAGATCATGCTACAAGTGAGAGTTTGCTTCTCTCATATAGCAAGTGACATTCATGTATTATTAACTGAAGAGTTGATGATAATAGAACAGTGCTTTGTCGGCAGAATCTCACTATCTCTCGCTGTTCTGTAAATGTACCTTCATTTGATATTCGTTGAGGTGAGGGGGGACGGCCAAGAATACTTGTGTCAAACTGTAGAGTCAAGCTGGTAAACAGAGTATGCTTTCTAAGTTTCTTTGAAACAGTCTGAAGGTATAAGGTGACTTCTTCTTCCAGGGTTATCCAGATCTACAATGGTACATCATTTGCTGCCGCTGGATCTGTGACATACACAGAGTCCACTCCCTCCCCGTGCCCCAGAATTGAGTTTGATCCAAGATTCTGGTACGATTTCTTGTATTGGTAACCGAAACATTATAACACAACCTTCAATGACAACGAGCAACCAAAGAACTAACTAAACATAGATGTAGATATTGGGATCTGTTCTCTTTCATGAATTGCACTTTAAAATGTTAATGGTTTGGTTTGTATTAGTAAATTGTGTTTGTGTTTGTAAATCGTCAAATCTCAATGTTTTCAAAATAGCAAGAATTTTTATTCAAACAAGACAAAAATAATTGTCTACAGACAATTAGCTAAATGTATATTCGATCAACCCCAAAAGCATACATATTTTCATATTTTCTTGTTACAGCTGCGCATGAGTGGAATTGATGACGGTATGTTGATTGTTGTTGATTTTAGTGGTAACCTCTGAGCCATGACACTTCCATGCTGTAGTGCTTGCTGTAGTGCTTGCTGTAGTGCTTGCTGTAGTGCTTGCTGTAGTGCTTGCTGTAGTGCTGCTGTAGTGCTTGCTGTAGTGCTTGCTGTAGTGCTTGCTGTAGTGCTTGCTGTAGTGCTTGCTGTAGTGGCTGTAACCTCTTGAGCCAGTGCTTGGTGTAGTGCTTGCTGTAGTGCTTGCCTGTAGTGCTTGCTGTAGTGCTTGCTGTAGTGCTTGCTGTAGTGCTTGCTGTAGTGCAGTGCGTTGTTGCATCTGTACTTGCTGTAGTGCTTGCTGTAGAGTGCAGTGCTTGCTGTATAAAGTGCAATATTGCTGTATGCTTGCTGTAATTTGCTACTTGCAAACGTTGTCATCTACGAGACAGATAAACAATATATAATTTGTACTCAAACGTTGAATAAATGTAATTGTTACTGAGTATGGCTTTGGAACATTGCAGATGTAAACATAACTGACAAAAACATTTATTAAAAAATAAATAAAAGTGGCAAAGTAATTTTACTAACACAAGCAAAATGCAAGCTTGTTGACGCGAGAGTCTGTGTGAATCAAGAAATTAATCAGCTAATTTGAATTCGACCTATATTTTCAGGTTGAGCCGATATCGGAAGGCGCATCATCAGTATATAAACAATGTGAAACAGTAGGCGTCACTTGTTTGTCAATAAATCCTATTGCGCAAACATGTTGGTTACTTTTTCTGTTTGTTGTGGGTTTGGGGTTGTTTTTTTGGTTTGTTTTGGGGGTGGGGGTGGGGGGGGGTGGGGGTTGGGGTTGGTTTTGTTGTTTTATTTGGGGGCGGGTTTGTTTCTTTTCTGTTATTTTGGGGTTGTGTTCTTTTTACTTTTCTTTTTCTTTCCTTTATTTTGGGGGTTGGGGGTTGGGATGGGTGGGTAGGTGAGAAACCAAAGAATATTACGCAGCAACAGCAATACTTTGGCAAGTGTGATGAAGCACGTGCGATACAAGTGATCTTACCTTAGGCAAGAGGGTTTGTTCAAAATTGCCTCTGTTCACCCAGCAGAAAATGGGTACCCGGTGGGATAAGTCAGGAGACCTTCAAGCGCCTAATAGGCAGCTTGGGTCATCCGGGGTATTAATAATCGGATTGCAGAACTTTGAGCATGCCCTAGTCTGTCTCACAGTCCCTGAACCACAGTATTTTCCCTAATGCTTAGCGCTCCCTGCAGTGCTTAAGCCCTAAATGAAGCAAGTCATATATACTCCTCACAATAAGTTAAGCAACACACAATTTTAGTGTCATTACATTTTCATTTATTGAAATTGCAAATAATGGAATGATACAGTAGAAAGGTGAAACATGTACACACGATTAACAAAAAAATAATGAAATGGCATTGAGCAATACTAGACTTACAAATCATCAACAGCATGTACCCGTGAAACTGTCGTGCAAAATGTGCTGCATTGTTGGAGCAAAATGTTAACATTAAGGTTCAAGTCAGTTTTGGACAGTGAAGCAGCGTTCAGTAACGTGAATGACCACCATGGGCACAAATGCAAGCTTCCACACGTTTTTGCTTTGACCGAATGAGCACTTTAAAGTTGCTGTTGTGGAATGTTCTGCCATTCTCTCTGTAACGCCTGCTCAAGGTCATCCAGAGTCTGAGGGTGAACGTGGAGACCGTAAACACAACTTCCAATCATGTCCCAAGCATGTTCAATGGGATCAAGATCAAGTGACCTTGCAGGCCAGTCCATTTGTGTGATGTTGTTGATCTAAACAACATCGTTAACAACTCTTTCTCAGGCATTAGCATCCATGGACGGGCATTATCATCCATAAAAATTAAGTTAGGACCCGCTTGTTGTCCCACAGGAATGATTACAGGTTGGTTTACACCGATCAGGGTGCATGTGTGAACAGTGGAGCAGATTCATGCCAGACACTTTGCATGTTGTTTCTGAGGGTGGTTGTGTTCGGGTGATGTTGTCAATGTTATCAGATAAATCAATTTGACAGTCACTAAAGGTTATGTAGTCTTTGAATATTTACCTTTCAGTAACATGTCGGCAAAAATGGCTATCGAGATTGATAAACACTGAAAATACCTCTTGCTTAATTTCTTTGTGAGGGGGTATATTATAAAACTTTACAAATTTACGAGAGAAATATTCTATGACTCAAATTCAACAGCTCAAGAACTGCATTCTCTTACATAGTGTGTACTGAACAGAACTGGCTGCCGAAAAGTTAACGCCATATTTTAGCGGTATTTACAAAATTACTCCGCCGTTCGTTAAATTAGTGAAACAGAAATAAGTATGATACTTAATTAGATATTCACCGATGTCAACATACACACACAATCCTGTTAGTAGTCAAACACACAACACTCGTTACCTGAGATACTCATATAAACATGTTACTTGCCACACACACACAACACTCGTTACCTGGGATACTCATATAAACATGTTACTTGCCACACACAAACAACACTCGTTACCCGAGATACACATATAAACATGTTACTTGCCACACACACACAACACTTGTTACCCGAGATACTCATATAAACATGTTACTTGCCACACACACACAACACTCGTTACCCGAGATACACATATAAACATGTTACTTGCCACACACACACAACACTTGTTACCTGAGATACTCATATAAACATGTTACTTGCCACACGCACACAACACTCGTTACCCGAGATACTCATATAAACATGTTACTTGCCACACACACACAACACTCGTTACCCGAGATACACATATAAACATGTTACTTGCCACACACACACAACACTTGTTACCTGGGATACACATATAAACATGTTACTTGCCACACACACACAACACTCGTTACCCGAGATACACATATAAACATGTTACTTGCCACACACACACAACACTCGTTACCCGAGATACTCATATAAACATGTTACTTGCCACACACACACAACACTCGTTACCCGAGATACTCATATAAACATGTTACTTGCCACACACACAAACACTTGTTACCTGAGATACACATATAAACTTGTTACTTGCCACACACACACAACACTCGTTACACGAGATACTCATATAAACATGTTACTTGCCACACACACACAACACTTGTTACCTGAGATACTCATATAAACATGTTACTTGCCACACACACACAACACTTGTTACCTGAGATACTCATATAAACATGTTACTTGCCACACACACAAACACTCGTTACCCGAGATACTCATATAAACATGTTACTTGCCACACACACACAACACTTGTTACCTGAGATACTCATATAAACATGTTACTTGCCACACGCACACAACACTCGTTACCCGAGATACACATATAAACATGTTACTTGCCACACACACAACACTCGTTACCTGAGATACACATATAAACATGTTACTTGCCACACACACACAACACTCGTTACCTGGGATACTCATATAAACATGTTACTTGCCACACACACACAACACTTGTTACCTGAGATACTCATATAAACATGTTACTTGCCACACACACAACACTCGTTACCTGAGATACTCATATAAACATGTTACTTGCCACACGCACACAACACTCGTTACCTGAGATACACATATAAACATGTTACTTGCCACACACACACACAACACTCGTTACCCGAGATACACATATAAACATGTTACTTGCCACACACACAACACACTCGTTACCCGAGATACTCATATAAACTTGTTACTTGCCACACACACACAACACTCGTTACCCGAGATACACATATAAACATGTTACTTGCCACACACACACAACACTTGTTACCTGAGATACTCATATAAACATGTTACTTGCCACACGCACACAACACTCGTTACCCGAGATACACATATAAACATGTTACTTGCCACACACACACACAACACTCGTTACCTCGAGATACACATATAAACATGTTACTTGCCACACACACACACAACACTCGTTACCCGAGATACTCATATAAACATGTTACTTGCCACACACACAACACTTGTTACCCGAGATACACATATAAACATGTTACTTGCCACACACACAACACTTGTTACCCGAGATACACATATAAACTTGTTACTTGCCACACCCACACAACACTTCGTTACCTGAGATACACATATAAACATGTTACTTGCCACACACACACACAACACTTCGTTACCTGAGATACACATATAAACATGTTACTTGCCACACACACACAACACTCGTTACCCGAGATACTCATATAAACATGTTACTTGCCACACACACAACACTCGTTACCCGAGATACACATATAAACATGTTACTTGCCACACACACAACACTCGTTACCTGGGATACTCATATAAACATGTTACTTGCCACACACACACACAACACTTCGTTACCAGAGATACATATATAAACATGTTACTTGCCACAATAATAAACAACTCGTTACCTGAGATACACTTCTTATAAACATGTTACTTGCCACACACACAACACTCGTTACCTGGGATACTCTTATAAACATGTTACTTGCCACACACACAACACTCGTTACCTGGGATACTCATATAAACATGTTACTTGCCACACACACACAACACTCGTTATCCGAGATACACATATAAACTTGTTACTTGCCACAAGCACACAACACTCGTTACCCGAGATACACATATAAACATGTTACTTGCCACACACACAACACTCGTTACCTGGGATACTCATATAAACATGTTACTTGCCACACACACAACACTTGTTACCCGAGATACACATATAAACATGTTACTTGCCACACACACACAACACTCGTTACCCGACACACTCATATAAACATGTTACTTGCCACACACACAACACTTGTTACCTGAGATACACATATAAACATGTTACTTGCCACACACACACAACACTCGTTACCCGATATACACATATAAACATGTTACTTGCCACACGCACACAACACTTCACACTACCTGAGATACCTATATAAACTTGTTACTTGCCACACACACAGCACTTGTTACCTGAGATACACATATAAACTTGTTACTTGCCACACACACACAACACTCGTTACCCGAGATACACATATATAAACATGTTACTTGCCACACACACACAACACTCGTTACCACCGGAGATACTCATATAAACATGTTACTTGCCACACATTAATAATAATACACAACACTCGTTTCCCTGAGATACTCTATATAAACATGTTACTTGCCACACACACACAACACTTGTTACCCGAGATACACATATAAACATGTTACTTGCCACACACACACAACACTCGTTACCCGAGATACACATATAAACATGTTACTTGCCACACACACAACACTCGTTACCTGAGATACTCATATAAACATGTTACTTGCCACACACACAACACTCGTTACCTGAGATACTCATATAAACATGTTACTTGCCACACACACACAACACTCGTTACCCGAGATACACATATAAACTTGTTACTTGCCACACACACACAACACTCGTTACCCGAGATACACATATAAACATGTTACTTGCCACACACACAACACTTGTTACCTGAGATACTCATATAAACATGTTACTTGCCATACACACACAACACTTGTTACCCGAGATACTCATATAAACATGTTACTTGCCACACACACACAACACTCGTTACCCGAGATACACATATAAACTTGTTACTTGCCACACGCACACAACACTCGTTACCCGAGATACACATATAAACATGTTACTTGCCACACACACACAACACTCGTTACCCGAGATACACATATAAACATGTTACTTGCCACACACACACAACACTCGTTACCCGAGATACTCATATAAACTTGTTACTTGCCACGCACACAACACTCGTTACCCGAGATACACATATAAACATGTTACTTGCCACACACACACAACACTCGTTACCCGAGATACACATATAAACATGTTACTTGCCACACACACAACACTCGTTACCTGATACTCATATAAACATGTTACTTGCCACACACACAACACTCGTTACCAGAGATACATATATAAACATGTTACTTGCCACACACACAACACTCGTTACCTGAGATACACATATAAACATGTTACTTGCCACACACACAACACTCGTTACCTGGGATACTCTTATAAACATGTTACTTGCCACACACACACAACACTCGTTATCCGAGATACACATATAAACTTGTTACTTGCCACAAGCACACAACACTCGTTACCCGAGATACACATATAAACATGTTACTTGCCACACACACAACAACACTTGTTACCTGGGATACTCATATAAACATGTTACTTGCCACACACACACAACACTTGTTACCCGAGATACACATATAAACATGTTACTTGCCACACACACACAACACTTCGTTACCCGACACACTCATATAAACATGTTACTTGCCACTAATACACACAACACTTCGTTACTCCGAGATACACATATAAACATGTTACTTGCCACACACACAACACTTCGTTACCCGATATACACATATAAACATGTTACTTGCCACACGCACACAACACTCGTTACCTGAGATACTCATATAAACATGTTACTTGCCACACACACAACACTTTGTTACCTGGGGATACACATATAATCCTGTTACTTGCCACACACACACACAACACTTCGTTACCTCGAGATACACATATAAACATGTTACATTTGCCACACACACACAACACCACTCGTTACCCGAGATACTCATATAAACATGTTACTTGCCACACACAATACTAATAACACAACACTCCTTTCCTGAGATACTCATATAAACATGTTATGTTGCCACACACACACACACACTTGTTACCTGAGATACACATATAAACATGTTACTTGCCACACACACACAACAACACTTGTTACCCGAGATACTCATATATAAACATGTTATTTGCCACACACACACAACACACTCGTTACCCTGAGATACTCATATAAACATGTTACTTTGCCACACACACAACACTTCGTTACCTGAGATACTCCTATATAAACATGTTACTTGCCACACACACACACACACTCTCGTTACCCGAGATACACATATAAACTTGTTACTTGCCACACACACACAAGACTCGTTACCCGAGATACACATATAAAACATGTTATTTGCCACACACACAACACTTGTTACCTGGGATACTCATATAAACATGTTACTTTGCCATACACACACAACGCTTGTTACCCGAGATACTCATATAAACATGTTACTTGCCACACACACACAACACTCTGTTACCCGAGATAGACATATAAACTTGTTACTTGCCACACGCACACAACACTTCGTTATCCGAGATACACATATAAACATGTTACTTGTCATTAATACACACACACAACACTCGTTACCCGAGATACTCATATATAAACATGTTACTGCCACTACACACACACAACACTCAAGCACCCGAGATACTCATATAAACATGTTAATTGCCACACACACAACACTCGTTACCCGAGATACACATATAAAACATGTTACTTGCCACACACAACACTCTCGTTACCTGGGATACTCATATAAACATGTTAATTTGCCACACACAAAACACTCGTTACCAGAGATACTCATATAAACATACATTTGCCATTAATAATAACAACACTCGTTACCCGAGATACACATATATAAACATGTTACTTGCACACACAATAATAACACTCTGTTACCTGGGATACTCTTATGAACATGTTACTTGCCACACACACAACACTCGTTACCTGGGATACTCATATAAACATGTTACTTGCCATTACATAATACAACACTCTGTTATCCGAGATACACATATAAACTTGTTACTTGCCACATCGCACACAACACTCGTTACCCGAGATACACATATAAACATGTTACTTGGCAACACACACACAACACTTCGTTACCTGATATACCACATATAAACATGTTATTTGCCATACACACACACAACACTCGTTACCTGAGATACACATATAAACATGTTACTTTGCCACACACACACAACACTCGTTACCCGACACACTCATATAAACATGTTACTTGCCACACACACAACACTCGTTACCCGAGATACACATATAAACATGTTACTTGCCACACGCACACAACACTCGTTACCCGAGATACACATATAAACATGTTACTTGCCACACACACACAACACTCGTTACCCGAGATACACATATAAACATGTTACTTGCCACACACACACAACACTTCGTTACCCGAGATACTCATATAAACATGTTACTTGCCACACACACAACACTTGTTACCTGGGATACATATAAACATGTTACTTTAAGCCACATCGTACACAACACTTCGTTACCCGAGATACATATAAACATGTTACTTGCCACACATAATAATAACACTTGTTACCTGATACACATATAAACTTGTTACTTTGCCACACGCACACAACACTCTCGTTACCTGAGATAATAATATATAAACATGTTACTTGCCACACAATAATAACACTTGTTACCTGGGATACACATATAAACATGTTACTTTTGCCACATACACACACAACACTTGTTACCTGGGATACTCATATAAACATGTTACATTTGCCATTATATCAATACACAACACTGTCACCCGAGATAATAATAAATAAACTCTGTTAATTTGCCACACGCACACAACACTTCGTTACCCGAGATACACATATAAACATGTTACTTTGCCATTACACAACACTTGTTACCTGGGATATGTTACTCCGCCCATTAACACAAAACACTTGTTACCTGATACCTCCATATAAACATGTTACTTTGGCCACAATAATAATAACACTTGTTACCTGATACACATATAAACTTGTTACTTGCCTCACGCACACAACACTCGTTACCCGAGATACACATATAAACATGACATTACTTGCCACACTCCACACAACACTTGCTACCTGGGATACACATATAAACATGTTACTTGCTAATAATAATAACACAACACTCGTTACCCGAGATACCTCATATAAACTTGTTACTTCAAGCCATTACGCACACAACACTCGTTACCCGAGATACTAATATAACATGTTACTTGCCATTACAATAATAATAACACTCAGTTACCCGAGATACCATATGCACATGTACGCTTGCACAATAATAACAACACTCGTTACCCGAGATACTCATATAAACATGTTACTTGCCACACACACACAACACTTCGTTACCCGAGATACCATATAAACATGCCATGCATTTCACACACACAACACCCGTTACCCGAGATAATAATATTATAAACATGCCACTCACATTACGCACACAACACTCGTTACCCTCGAGATACTCATATAAACATGTTATCTTGCCAATAACGCACACAACACCATACACCCGAGATAATGAATACATAAACATGTTACTTGCCACACAGCACACAACACTCGTTACCTGAGATACACATATAAACATGTTACTTGCCACACGCACACAACACTCGTTACCCGAGATACTAATACAAATATAAACATGTTACTTGCCACACACAACATTATCGTTACCCGAGATACACATATTTAACATGTTACTTGCCACACACACAACACTCGTTACCCGCGATATGCTCATATAAACATGTTACTTGCCACACGCACACAACACTTCCGTTACCCGAGATACACACGATATAAACATGTTACTTGCCACACACACACAACACTCGTTACCTGGGATACTCATATAAACATGTTACTTGCCACACACACACACAACACTTGTTACCGGAGATACTCATATAAACATGTTACTTGCCACACACACAACACTCGTTACCTGAGATACACATATATAAACTTGTTACTTCGCCACTGGCGTTACCCGGAGATACTACATATAAACATGTTACTTGCCACACACACACAACACTTGTTACCCGAGATACTCATATAAACATGTTACTTGCCACACACACACAACACTTGTTACCTGAGATACTCATATAAACATGTTACTTGCCACACACAACAACACTTCGTTACCCGAGATAATAAGCATATAAACATGACACTTTGCCACACACGCACACAACACTTCGTTACCCGGAGATACACATATAAACACATGTTACTTGCCACACTAATAACACAACACTTCGCGTTACCTGAGATGCTCATATAAACATGTTACTTGCCACACACACAACACTTGTTACCCGGGATACACATATAAACATGTTACTTGCCACACACACTAACCTCACAACACTCGTTACCTGAGATACACATATAAATACATGTGCCATACTTGCCACACCACCGCACAACACTTGTTACCTCGTTGCCGGAGATTACACATATAAACATGTTACTTGCCACATCGTACACAACACTCGTTACCTGAGAGATACTATATATAAACATGTTACTTGCCACAATACACAACACTTGTTACCTGAGATACAGGCTATATATAAACTCTGTTACTTTGCCACATCGCACACAACACTCGTTACCGAGAGATACCTATATAAAACATGTTACTTTGCCACACAATAATAACACTTGTTACCTGAGATACGCATTACTATAAACATGTTACTTGCCGCACATACAACAACACTTGTGACCTGGGATACTTCATATAAACATGTTACTTGCCACACACACACAACACTCCTCGTTACCCGAGATACACAAATAAACTTGTTACTTCCGCCACACGCACACACACACTTCCGTTACCTGAGATACGGCATATAAACATGTTACTTGCCACACACAATAACACTTTGTTACCTGGGATATGTTACTCGCCTTACACTACTGTGAAAACACTTGTTACCCGAGATACTCATATAAACATGTTACTTCAAGCCACAATAATAATACAACACTTGTTTTCAGCCTGGGATACACATACAAACTTTACTTTTGCCTCACGCACACACACACTTCCCTGTTACCCGAGATACACATATAAACACGTTACCTGGCCACACACACAACAACAATTTGTTACCTGGGATACAATATTACAAATACAAGCTACTTTGCCACTAATAATAATACAACACTCGTTACCCGAGATACTCATATAAACTCTGTTACTGTCATTGGGACGCTATCAATAACACTCAAGCTACCTCGAGATACACATATAAACATGTTACTTGCCACTGACACACACAACACTCGTTACCTCGATATACTCATATAAATATGTTATTTAAGCCACTAATACCACACAACAGTCGTTACCTCGAGATACTCATATAAACATGTTACTTGCCACACACACACAACACTCTCGTTACCCGAGATACTCATATAAACATGTTACTTGCCACATCGCACAATAACACTCGTTACCCGAGATACACATTATAAACATGTTACTTGCCACACGCACACAACACTCTTCGTTACCCGAGATACTCATATAAACATGTTAATTGCCACACGCACACAACACTTCTGCTACCCGAGATACTCATATAAACATGTTACTTTGCCACACGCACAACAACACTTCGTTACCCGAGATACACTATATAAACATGTTCAGCCATTACTTGCCACATACATTTGCCACACACACACAACATTCGTTACCCGAGATACACATATTAACTTGTTACTTGCCACAATACCACAACACTCGTTACCCAATGATATGCTCATATAAACATGTTACTTACCATTGACGCACACAACACTCGTTACCCGAGATACTCATATAAACATCATGTTATTGGCCACACACACACAACACTTGTTAAATGGGATACACATATAAACATGTTAATTTGCCACACACCACACAACACTTGTTACCGGAGATACTTCCATATATAAAACATGTTATTTTGTCATTAATAATAATAACACTTCCAGCCACCCGAGATACACATATGCGTATGTTACTTTGCACACGGCACGCACAACAACACTGTTGGCTCGAGATACACATATAAACATGTTACTTTGCCACATACCACATCAATTTGTTACCTTGGGATACCATATAAACATGTTACTTGGCCATATTAATAACACTTGTTACCCGAGATACTCATATACAAACATGTTACTTTGCCACACACACAACACTCGTTACACGAGATATAAACATGTTACTTTGCCACTAATATCACACAACACTTCAATAATCGCTCGAGATACACATATTATAAACATGTTACTACACACACACACACAACACTCGTTACCCGAGATACTCATATAAACACAGCCATTTGCCACACACACAACACTTGTTACCTGGGGATAATATATATAAACATGTTACTTGCCACTGACACACCACAACACTGTTACCTTCGAGATAATATATGCAACATGTTACTTTTACTACTATCAATAGACAACACTTGTTACCTGGGATGTACACATATAAACATGTTACTTGCCACTGACGTACACAACACTTCAAGCCACCCGAGATACACATATAAACATGTTACTTTACACACACACAACAACACTTTGTTACCTGGGATATAAACTTGTTACCTACAATAATACGACACAACACTTCTGTTACCCGAGATAATATAAACATGTTACTTTTGCTCACACACACAACACTTGTTCACCTGATACACATATAAACATGTTACTTTGCCATACAGAAGGACAACACTCTTTGTTACCTCGGGGATACTCCATTATAAACATAGTTACTTGCCAGCTATCATCACACAACACTTCCGTGCCACTCCGAGATACACAAATAAACTTGTTACTTGCCACACGCACACAACACTCGTTCTCCGAGATACACATATAAACATGTTACTTTGCCACTGACACACACAACATTCTTGTTACCTTGATATGCGTTACTCGCTCCATACACAATGTAAAACACTTTGTTACCCGAGATCATATCATATCAACATGTTACTTCAATACTACCACCACAACACTTTGTTACCTGGGATACACATACAGTCCATACTTTGTTACTGGCTCACGCATACCACAACACTCGTTACCCGAGATACACATATAAACATGTTACTTGCCAATAATAATACAACACTTTGTTACCTGGGATACAATACTTCATATAAACATGTTACTTTGCTTCATCAATACACAATAATAAATACCTAAGTTACCCGAGATATCAATCATATAAACTTGTTACTTGCCACACCGCGACACAACACTCGTTACCCGAGATACACATATAAACACATGTTTACTTTGCCATATGATCACACAACAACACTCGTTACCCGAGTATATCATATATAAACACATGTTACTTTGCCAATAATATCTGACAACAGTCGTTACTCCGAGATACTGGGGCTATAAACATGTTACTTGCCACTAATGCGTCAATAACACTCGCTTACCCGAGATACTCGCTATAAACATGTTACTTGCCACATCGCACAATGCAAACACTCAAGCTACCCGGAGATACACATATAAACATGTTTACTTGCCACATCGCACACAACACTTCGTTACCCGAGATAACACTCATATAAACATGTTACTTGCCACACGCACACAACACTCGTTACCCGAGATACTCATATAAACATGTTACCTACACACGCACACAACACTCGTTACCCTCCGAGATACACATATAAACATGTTACCTGCCACGCACACAACACTCGTTACCCGAGATACACATATATAGTCACAGCCATTTACACACACACAACATCTGTTACCCGAG